>NW_010966177.1:8605771-8617254 GCF_000463585.1 Tarenaya hassleriana
CTGAAATATATATATATATATATATATATATATATATATATATATGTAAACTTTGTTATTATATATGATTATATGATATGCGCATGTTTACAAGCCTCTCTGTGGAAAATGGATTGAGATTAACCAGCATGAATATCCGTATATATATATATGTAAATGTGCGTGTGTGTGTGATGATGATGATGATGATGATGATGATGATGATATTAATTTCTCTCCGAACAAGTGCTCTAGAGGAAACCTAGTAGACCAGTCTCATCACGTGTGGTAAAAATATGTTTCTTAACAAATGCGTATAGATGGCAATGTGGCCGATAAGAAATCGTATAATTTCTCACTGAATGTGGAGAATGATTGAAGAGGGAAAAAGACGAGAAAGGAAATTAATCAAAAGATGGTTAATGGAGAGAGAGGGAGAGAGGGAGAGAGAGAGAGAGAGAGAGAGAGAGAGAGAGAGAGACCTTTGAAGCAGGAGAATCAGGGAGAAGGGTTCCGAGAGCGAGGTAAGATGCATGGAGCTTCATCCTCCTCAGCCGCTCCTTGGCGTTATGCTCTTGTTTCTTTGCACAGCTTGAGCCATCTTCTTCATGATCACGCTCATCATGCTCATGCTCATGTTCATGCTCATCATCCGCTACTACTGCTGCCACTTCCTTTCCTCTTCCTCGACCCCTTGTCTCCTGATGATGAGCAGCTGTTTCCGATGTCGTCTTGTTCTGAAGATGATGATCAGACGCAACATGTTCTTGATGATGATGATGATGATTCATGGCTTCTGCATAATCTCTGTCGAAATGATGATCAAACAATATCTTAGTAGAAGTTTCTTGACGATGATCAGTGAATTGGAGCAAGTAGTGATCCATCATCGGATCCTCCTCATGTTCTTCATTGGGTTGGGAAGACATATCTCAAGACTCAGATCGATCTGATGATCTTGTCGTCTTCACAGACAAAACCCAGATTCATCGTTCGATAATTATAACAGTACAAGAACCCAAAAGAAGAACAAAAAGAGATGAGGATTTATATATACATATATATAATACGTATAATGTATATTAGCACGATTCAAGAGAGAGGAAAGGGGCCCCGAGTCAACGAAAGGGAGAATAAGTCGACGTCTTTAAATAGCTACAAAACGGATGTACTAATTTATGTTTATTTAATTTAATTTGGAGCAATTAATACACATTAATTAGACTAATACCGAATATTATAATCATGGCACTGTAGTACAACCCTAAGGTCTTCTCTCCTATATCGCGAATGGTATAAAACACTCTGTCCAAGGCATTTGCAGAAATATACATACATATATATATATACAGTACTATTTTATATGTTTATGAATTATCATAAGAAATTGCTTGTTTTTAAAATAATATAAAAATGGATTAACATTTTCATTTTTATAATATCAACATATATAAATTAACCATCGTTCACAAATTATACAAATTAATATATATATATATATATAACATATAAAAAATAATGCTCAATCCAAACACATCATGCATCCAATAAAAGCTCATTCAGTTATATATATATATAAACTCCATAAACATATAACAAGAGGATCAAAAGCATGGCGTGTGTTAATAAGAGTAATGTTTAAGAAGTTCCAATCAAATATTGAGTTTGCTACCATGAGAGGATGATGATGCATATATTTGACCTTCCTCCTCTCCGCCGTCTCCGGCACCGGCGTCGGCGCCTCATCCTCCTCCGCCGCCGCCTCCGTTCACCGGAGATCTGGTTTCACATTGTGGTGATGATAATGGGAGTTGTAAATGTCTTTTTTTTTTCTTTGTGAGGCAAATACAGAGCTAGTACCGATGTTTGTATGTATGATCTTGCAGTACAAATGGGTTAAGATGGTAGTACAGTCTCCTCCCGTATGGGCTTTAATATTTTAATTACGTTTATTTTTATTTTTATATATATAACCCATGTACGTGCAACTTATACATATATATTCACATATTTTATTTATATTCCAATTGTATTTAATTAGCGCAACTTAATCCTAAAATTAAGGAGTTAATTAAATATACATATGTGTGTTTTGTTATTGGCTTATTATTGTCTATGATTAGCTGGAACTCCAACCACAAGCATGGAATGTTTGTATTAATTACTCATCTTGTCCTAAACATTTCCCTTTATTTTATCATCTACCTTCACATTCCATCAAATAAATAAAACCCTGCAAGCATCTTAGTTCCCATTCTTACAAATTTGGACCTGAATTATTAGTCAATGTAATCAAACATATATATTTTCAATGCATTGAGAAAGTTGAAATATCCCAAATGCATAACGGTTACAAACTACTAAAATCTCAAAATTTCGGTTCTATAGTTTTCATATTTAATAATTTTTAATTTATAAAAATTATATCTATTCAAATTTTATATACAATTCCGATTCTGTTTGCGTTCGATTTTTGTTAAAACAAATCCCAAATTTTAAATATAATAATGTGGTTTCTATTTGTTTTTTCGTTTATATTTAATTTTATTCGATTGGCGTATTTAGTTTGGTATTAAAAATGTTATATCCAATCATATTAAAATCTAAATAGACTCTAGATTTTTTTTTATTTTTCATAACTGAACGAGAATATAACCCGTCCTAATATATTCCCACCAGACCTAACACAACACAATCAAAGTCACAACTTATTTAATTTAATAGTCGTTTACACACACACACACACACACACACATATATATATGTAAATGTGCGTGTGTGTGTGATGATGATGATGATGATGATGATGATGATGATATTAATTTCTCTCCGAACAAGTGCTCTAGAGGAAACCTAGTAGACCAGTCTCATCACGTGTGGTAAAAATATGTTTCTTAACAAATGCGTATAGATGGCAATGTGGCCGATAAGAAATCGTATAATTTCTCACTGAATGTGGAGCAATATTCCGTTCGGGTTCAGTTTGGGAATGATTCGATTCGTTTCTTTCGGTTTCATAAAAATCTGTATCGATCGGTTAATATTTTATTTTGGGTCCGGTTCAGTTTCGATTTTTATTTTAAAAAAATCTTTATAAAAAAATCTGAAAAACTGATTTTTTTTTTTAAATTCGATTTCTGAAATTCGATTTTTTTTTAAAAAAATACCGTTGGAAAAATTTAAACAGTTTGATAAAAAAAAAACATCACATTTTTTCGATTTGATACGGTTTGGTTCTGACCCGTACCAAGAGTAACGAACGGCCAACGGAAAAGATGGGCGTTGAAGCCCTATCCCTGACGCCGTTATCGGTATTGAACACTAACGCTACGAACTTTTCTACCGCCGTCAAGTTGTTTATATGGAGAACAAACAAAGTAAACTATTTCGGTTTGGTTTGGTTTGGTTTAATAGCTTTGGTTCATTATGACGCCAGCGGTTTCGGTTTTCCCTCCCTCCCTCCCTCTCTCTCTCTCTCTCTCTCTCTCTCTCTCTCTCTCCGTGAACGCGCAATCTTTCTTCTTCAACCACCGGAAACAGAGAGCGATCTCTTGCTCCGCCTCACAATAACCGTCTCCGCCGCCGAAATTTTGCGTGATGTACTTGGTTCTTTCTTCAATCTCTCTACAATTCGGAGGTTTCCTGGCATCGTGTCCGATTATACCGAGATGTCAACGGAACTGCTACGGACTCCAATGCGCCGCTTGCGAGGCCCAAGGAGGACAGCATCGCGGACATGATCGATCGGGCGCTCGAGAAAGAGCTTACAGAGAACGATCAGATTGAAGATTTCGACTGACTGGATCTTCAATGTTCTGCATTCTTGCGTTTCCGCATTCAGATGTTTAGCTGTCGCTATCGAACTAGGGTTCAGCTTATCCACGTCTAACTTCATTTCTCGTAGGTTGTGAATGAATTTCGAATCTTTGCTCATATTCACCAAACTAGGGTTCAGCGTGGTGGATTTCGCTGAATCCATATGATCTAGGAAACTGGGAATTTTGTAATTTTTCATCTTCAACCGATTAGAACACATCTCCTATGTAAATTATGCGAATTCAAATAGCGGTCATCACATTAATGGATTGTTGTTTCTGTCCAGGTTAACGATTTTGATTGCATATTTGGCAAACTCCGTACATGGGTACCTTGGTTTCTTAGCCGTGTGGACAAGCCTTTCATCTCAGGTATACAAAACACAAAGCTTATGTTTGATTTGAATGCCTCAAATGCACAAAACCCGATCTTAATTCCGACTTCTTCAGTGCAGTGTTATGATCTCAACGGCTGAATTGAGGCGTGTTCTGTCTTCAGAAACTCGAGGCTTGCCCATCGGCTATCAACCCTCTTTCGATAGTGTCATGCTTTATTGCAGTGGGGATAACTGATCAATGATTCAGTACTCGTGTAAGAACTAATTACTAGTGATAATGTTGTTACTTACGGAATAGAACTGTATTCATGTTCTCATTATATTTGTGAACTGTCTCAGAAAACCCGATCAGCCGATCTTATTCCGACTTCTTCAGTGCAGTGACAAGTTGGATTCATTCGCCCCGGGCCATTATGATCTCAATGGCTGAATTGAGGCGTGTTCTGTCATCGGAAACTCAAGTAAGAATTTCTCTGCTGCAATTTTTTTCTTGCAAGTAGTTGATCAAACTTATTAGTTTCATCTCATAAAAACTTTTCTCGGTTTTGGGAATGAATGAACTGTTATTGCAGAGCAAACTGTACACATGCTGTTTCTTGTATTGCTTCAAGTCCGGTTATGTTGTCCCCCTCCCCCAAATTCTTCAATTTAAAGTTCCAGACTTTATCACTTTTTCAACCTAATGGCCTTTGATAGAACCCTAGGGTTTCTATCAAGGAGTTCAAGAAAGTCTTTTTTTGTATGCTTTGCAATCAAACTTCTCTTGATGATGCCTTGATTGCATGTAAAGAAAAAGCCTTCCCTTTTACAGGGAACACAAGTTGTGGCTGAAACCCTAAATTAGTCTAAGCATGTAAAGAAAAAGCCTTCCCTTTTACAGGGAAAAGTTGTGGCTGAAACCCTAAATTAGTCTAAGGCTCCCAATTATTCCTAAACCCTAAATCTCAATATAAAGAATTAAGCAAAACAAAACCTCAAAAGCTCTCTAAGTCAGATGATCCGTGTTCCTCATCCATGGCGGCTGCTGCTGCTTCTGCTGGCTCGTCATGTGGTGTCATCCATAAGCCGGCCCATGTCCGAGATTGGATCATCCTTTCCACCCACTGAGCCTTTTCCATGATCTTTCTCAGCCCCAATTCTTTCAAAAGACGCACTATTTCTGCAATCTCCGGCTTGAGACCACTTAGAAAGGCCGCCTTTCTAAACTCATGATCATCCGCCCGGCTAGACGGGGCTTGAATCTGGTCGAACCTTCTCCGATACTCCATGACCGAACCCGTCTGCTTCAATTCCATCAACTCCTTATAAACCGATCCGGAATGTCCCTTCACGAATTGCCTCAATGCCCTCACCTTGAAATCCTTCCAATCGGCGAAAGGCTCGTCTCTGTCCTCGCACGTGTACCAGATCAATGCCTCACCAGCCATGCTGCAGTAAGTGAGCTCTAGCCTCTGCTCATCCTCCGTGATTTGGGACAAGTCGAAGTACCTCTGGGCCTGCATCATCCATTCTACTAACGCCGGGTTTTCCCCGTTGAAATCGGCTAGCTCGACTTTCTTGGGTCTCAAGTCAACGTGCGGGCTGAGACGGAACATCCGACCATCGAGCCAGCCCTTCTCCACTTGTCCCACGTCAGACCCCTCAAGCTTCTTCTCCTCCATGGCTGTTTGACTGCGTTTTTTTTTCTCCCAGATTTGTCTCTGATAACGGAAAGGAGTCTCCTCTAGATGCTCATATAGAAGATATACAAGAGACCATCCATAACAAGGAAATCTAATAACTCTCTCTCCTAGTCCTAGATGTTTTAGATAAATTAGAGAATATTTTAAACATTCCAAAACACCCAATTAATTAAATAAATAAGATATCCAGCTTAATGATAGAATTTTAAAAATCACTCTCCGTTTTTAATGGGGAATAAATGCAGAGAGCATCTTTCTAACAATAGTAGCGAATCACTTCATGATTCCTCATTCCTAAAAAAAAGAACACAACCCATGGCAAAAAAAAAAAACACAACTTACCCACATGTGTGTGGTCTGTGGTCGAGTGGTACCTGAACTGGAAATGAAGGTGTTTCTCCTCTAGGTTAGGGGTTCGAATCCAGACATGCGGGGAGGGAGAGGCGTAGCCAAAGGCTGCGTGTTAAAAGGCTGCTCCCGGGTCAAGAGAGATGTAGGTTGGGCCGAAGACCCAGGTGAACTTCCTGGTTTGACAAAAAAAAAACACAACTTGGAAGCCTGTTTACAATGTTGGATTTTTTATTTGGATTACCCGGTTTGGTATTGACAGGGCTGTTAATTTTGGTCATCCGATCCGAATCCATCTGAAAAATATCATGGTTCGTATATGAATTTATAGATCCGAAAAAATCGGATTTTTATACGGGACTCAAATCAGACTTCGAACCGATTCAAAAACCCGATTTATTTTAACAAATTAAATACGAAAAAATTATCATTGTACAAAGAAGGTATTAACTAGGTAGATCCCATCCGAGTCCTATAGGATAAAATTTCGGGCTTGGTTTTATAGGCTCGAAAAAATCGAACCGAACTGAATCCAAAATCCTTAGACCAAGTGTAGGTTCGGGTAGATCCATCCCGTTTGTCACACTAAGTAGTTGTGAAGACGAAGCGAAGAAAAAGGGAGAGGACAGATGAATGAATATCCGATTTTCGAATAATTGAGTCCCGAAGACCGTTCGGATACTTAACTAGTGAATCGAGTCACGTACTCAAATATTTGGATTTGATGACAGAGGACATCATAATTCAGTCAAGAAATGAACAAAACGCAAAAGGAAATCTTCCATTAACTTGGATTTAAGAAATGTTTTTCCAGTCAAAACACAAGAAGGAAGGAATAACAGCAAAACTTGCAACATACAGCAAACATGGACGGTTGAGCAAATTTCTCAGCCTCTCTAATGGTAATGGAAAAGAATGGGCAAATCTCTCAGGAAACATGGTGGGCAGGGATTTGCGTACATCTCTGAATGAGAGCTTATATTCAATCTTTTTTTTTTAAAAAAAAAAACAACAACAAACGATTTCAGTGCATTTTGTAGTGTTGAGTCCTTGACACCTTACAGTGCTTTCCATCCAGAGAATAGTTGAGCTTTATGTCGACATCACGTGGATTCTTCTTGTTAGGAGTCACAGTCATGCTTCCATTGATGGTCTCGCCCTCGCATATCGTGAGCACATCTTCCAGGTACAACACCGTCTGTTTCCAGTGTGTAGCCCGTGATTTTGGCCCTGCATCGTATCTCATAGAAATCAGCAACCCTTTCAAACATTTGTCTGAACCCGAGGGATTGGTGAAATTTGAACCGATCATAAACTTTGCAGAGAGATTTGAACCTGTTGAGAAACCCATCAGTTTGTGACAGTTGGTGAATGAAACATCGAAGTAGGCAACAAGGGCATGAATGTAGTCATTGCGTTGTGCAACAAGCTTGAATGGAGCTGTGAAGGAAGCCTCTTGAGAAGACATCTTTGAGATATCCATGGTCTGACCAAAAACCCGATCAAAATGTGCATTAGCCATGGAAAACCCGATCGAAATGTGTATAGCATGAGTATATATCTTACCTTCAGGAGCTTGGAATCAGTGACAATTTGATTTTGGTTAACAGTGTCAACAAGTGGTTCCATTATAGCCTTTTTCTTGATGCATCTCATGTCAAAACCATACACCTTATTCCAAACTGTAGTAGTAGTAGTAGTACAGAAAAGGCCACGCCGGTTACTACGCAGTTTCAACAGAGACAAGTACAAGGAAAAAACCCGACCGCAAGAAAGATTACCGTATTAAGAAATTGAGAAACCTCAATACACTTACATTCTATTTTGTCTTCTTTATATTCTGAATCCTCTATGGCTGTAATATACAGAGAAGCTTTGTCTGGAAGAACAATTCCACCATCAACCTAACCAAAAACAAAAATGGCAGCATTCAGTAAACTATTCGGACACTTATTTCAGCGTGTAACTTCCATGAAACTATAGATAACAGATGGGTAGCGACCACTTACAAGCCATTTATTACGAGCATACAAGACAGTCTCCAACATATTTTCAAACACCAGAAAGTAACCCATCCATTCTGAGATAATCACGTCCACTTTAGGAGTCGGCAATTCTATCTCCTCTACCTTCCCTTTCAAAACCGTTATGACTGCAGAATCGAAAAGCTGTTAACTTTACTGCAGAACTTAAGTTTCCAATTTGTTTGGGAACACCAAAAGATGAGAAAATAAAAGACACTACCATCAGAGAATCCATTCGTTTCAACAATCTCCTTGGCCATGTCAGCCATATGAGAACATTCAACCTGTTCAAGGATTATTGTCAACTACATTTGTCCGAATTATTCAGAAGCAAACAGCACATGCTTACAATAAGAGAGATTATCTTATGGAAAAGGAAGATATATAGATTTATAAAAAAAAAGGGAAAATAAGGAAAGACATACTGCATAAACATGTCTAGCCCCAGCCTTGGCACAGAATAGGGACAGGATTCCTGTCCCAGCTCCGACGTCAAGAACGATCTTGTCCTTGAACAGAAATTTGTTTTGGTAAATGACGTTCTGATAAGTCTTGGTTCTCACCACATCCTTTAACATTTCCTATAAGATACCAGGATTCAGTCATTCACCAGATGAGATTGAATCGAACTTTTTATTGTCAACATCGAAGGTGTTGACAATAGCTAGAAAAGATGGCGACACTGGAAAAAAACCAAAACAGCCGAAACACCCAAGACATAATATAGCTTTCCCATCACAAGCCCAGCGTACTTACTTCATGGATACCTGCAAAATGGAAACAATAGATACAGAGAGTCAACATTTCGCAAAGAACAACACAAATGTAAGCAACATAACCAAAGACATCGCCCGCAATTCTGCTATACAAAAACTTAACCCTCTTGTCCACTAAGAAGCAAGGCATTTCTTGAATATTCGATAATCCTCGTTAACGAAAATACAAGATTTCATGACGAAACCATGAGAGAAAGAATCACATTTCTCCGACCAAGCCAAAAACACGTTCTTTCTCCCATCAGCTTCAGAGAAATTCAACTTCGACAAACATCAAACCCAGAGAAAAAGGCGGGATTGTAGAAGGATATACCGAAATGGGAGTAAGAATCAAAGTAGTAATCAGCGCTGGTTATGTCATCAGTGACGTCATCGGCATCGGCGCCGTTGCCAGCGTCGCACATGGATTCGTCCCGGATGGCTTCGTCGACATTCGAGCAAGTGGCGACCTCCTCAGCAACCTCGTCTTCGTCGGCACCTTCAAAGCGAATCTTCGTGTT
This sequence comes from Tarenaya hassleriana, assembly GCF_000463585.1. NCBI lineage: Eukaryota > Viridiplantae > Streptophyta > Magnoliopsida > Brassicales > Cleomaceae > Tarenaya > Tarenaya hassleriana. The sequence goes on from NW_010966177.1 coordinate 8,615,234, forward strand.
CTTCGTACGACCCATCGCTGCGTTTGGCCTTACACGAGAGAGAAGATTTAGGGCTTTAGGAAGAGGAAGAAGAAGAAGCGCAAGATTAGGGTTTTAGGAAGAAGTGTGCGCTGGAGCGTTGACGGTTGACGGATTTTTAAACCAAAATATTCGTTAAACTTAAACTCTCCATTGAGATATTTTTTATAGCCGCCGGACCGGAGCCGGTTTATTTTTTATTTTTTACCACTCCGGTTCGGACGACGTCATTGAGAGGTTTTTTTATGGGCTTTACGTTCAGATAATAAAAGGCCCATGGGCTATTATCCTTATATCTATCACTGGCCCAATACAATTTATCTCCCTCGCCCTCCCCCTGTGTCGTCGATCGTTGCTCGGCCGGTGTCGCTTCTCCTCCGCACCTGATTCTGCGACGAGCACGCCGTAAGGTATTTTCAACTTCCTAATATCATCATTTCTTTCTCTGATTCTCGGTTATGTGTAGATTTCTTCGAAGTTTCGATCTTTAATTTTTAGGGCTTTCTCTCTAACTCATTTTGTTCATATTTGTTGTTCTTTCGGATTGTGATGTTTCTATGCACGATTCGATTTTTTTTATCCAGGTTTTATGGGATTTGGTTTTGCTTGTTTGATCCAACAGTGGAGTTTGTTTAGATCTGTCGTTTGTGTTTTAGGGACTAGGGTTTTAGTCTTCTAGATAAGGTCAATATGAATGCGACGAGGTAAAGATTTGCTCAAGGATTAGACACCAGAAATGAGTTACGATTCTGATCTCTCTGGAAAATGTTTACGTTTGGGAACTAATTTCGGTATGCTATTCGTTGGAAATGGGTCACAAGTTGCCTTTCGTTGGAAAGATTTTTGTTTCTACAGATGAACACAATGATGTAAATATCAGCTTAGGGTACAATGGCAATATTGTGGAGTTTTCTCCTCTTGGGGTTTGTTCTTAATTCTGAATCCTGTAAAGTTGAATCGGGTTTCTGATACATTTTTTTTATATAGTTAAAGGATTTGATTCTCGAGATGGCGTCAAAGTTAGTACAACTTCAATCAAAGGCATGTCAGGCTTCGAAATTTGTGGCCAAGCATGGGACTTCCTACTACAAGCAGCTGTTGGAGCAAAACAAGCAATATATTCAGGAGCCGGCCACCTTGGAGAAATGCAATGAGTTGTCTAAGCAATTGTTTTACACCCGTCTGGCTAGGTTGCTATATCTTCCTCTTTCGTTCTGGCCCTTTTCTGATTAGAGCGAGATTTCACCAAATGCATGCATTATATTTCTGCATTTTCAGTTTCGAGGGATTGAAACTTTAGCAAATGATGGATTTTCCGGATAGTTAGGTTACATTACCCACAGATAGTTAAGCCTTATCATATGAATTTTCACAGATCTGAAACTAATATTACTTAGAGCTGTAAGTCTAGTTTCTCTTCTATGGTTTACCGGTTTCATTTGAGGTTGTGTTATGTTTTCTGTTACATCTGGTTCGAGCTGCTTTTCCATGTCCCAGGAGAACATTTGGGTAGTAAAGGTTGACTTCTATGAAGTTTTAACACTCCCTACTAGTTCATTTTGCAACTCGTGAATTTCAGACAATACGAAGAATTTTTCCACTGATATGTTTTCTTTATATGTATACACACTGTTCTCACATTATATCACATCTATGTTGAGAGTGTCATTTCATGACAGTAGTTATAGTATGTTCGACTGATTTATTATTGTTCATCTCCTTGAAGCATCCCCGGGCGATGTGAATCGTTCTGGAAGGAAGTGGACCAAGTCAAGGGTTTATGGAAGAACAGAGCGGACCTGAAGGTGGAAGATGCCGGGATTGCTGCTTTGTTCGGACTCGAATGCTTCGCTTGGTTTTGCGCAGGTGAAATCGTCGGCAGGGGATTCACCTTCACCGGATACTACCCTTGAAGGGGATTCACCCTTTCTATTGTAAGCTCCTCTCTTTCAAATTTCCTTCCTGTGATTGATCACAGCCATTTTCGTATTCCTTCTTTCCCT
>NW_010966177.1:8617610-8649461 GCF_000463585.1 Tarenaya hassleriana
TTTTTCGTTTACTGTTCTTTCCCTAAAAGCAGGGTTTTTGACTCTTCTTGGTATAAGATTTTGTCCTCAATAAGAAAAAATTTTCCAAGCGAAGTTTGTATTTATGTGGAGGAGCTTTGATTAGATAGAGACTAATGTCGGGAAATAAAATGGTCGCTAACGTCCGTCTCCCCCTTCTGTCTGTGTATCTGCAATAATGTATGGAAATGTGTAACATGCATGAATGGTCGCAGTTGTGCGACAAAATTGAAATCGTTCCAGACAATGTCGAAGTTAAGGTATGGTTGGGTTCTACTTGTTGTTCCGTCCGAAGACTGAAATGAAAGAGAAGTTTATAAAACCCTATCCATCAAAATTCAAACTTGAAATCTAACAACAAATCTCTTCTCTATTCTGTCATCTTGTTCAAAGAAAAAAAAATTCAAGAAAAGCTTCGGCTGTTTCAGTAAAAGAAACCGAGAACCTGGCCGCCCACATTCCGTTTAGCCGCTTCCTCATGGTCCAAAATGCCATCCGGGGTCGTAAGTACGACATAACCCCACTGCATGTAACCAATCACCGGTTTCGATACAAGAACTTGTTGAAATCGAATTGAATTGAGTAGAGGGTCAATACATCAAACTCGAGGGGACATATAGTCATATACATACATACATACATACATACATACATACCTGACGAGTTGGAAGTGTTCGTTCAGTAAACCGTTCAATGTCTCTCGCCTTGACGTCTTGCCTGTAGGTGAGAGCCTTGGAGTCATTCACCCTCCCTTGCAGTTCGACGGTTATTCTCCCGACCCTATTTGGATCATACACTTGAAAGTTCTTTATATATCCTGAAACACACAATCCTGACAGTTTCTGAACTAGAAGAAAAAAAAAACCCGCGGAGAAAAAAACAAATTTCGGTATAGGATCATCTACTTGAACACCTTCAAGACACTAAAGATGGAACTCCTGGTCTAAGGAATTGCTATCTACAACTTGATATAGCTAACTTATTCAAGATTACCCTCTTATCTCAAACCTGACAATGAATGCTAAAACAAGACCAGAAATACATAGAAGAAGGCTCATGCCATTGAAGAAACAACCAATACATCAACATCAACATTGTCTTAATCCCAAGTTTATTTGGGATCGGCAAGAAACAATCAATAATCAACAAAAAAATCTGACAATGAATTCCAAAACAAGACCAGAAATAGGCAGAAGAAGGCTCATGCCATTGAATTGAAGAAACAACCAATAATCAACAAAAATAGAGACCACCATAGGCTTGCTCCAACTAAAAGGCCAACAGATACAAACCCAAAGATCATCTGTGAAAACAGAAACTCGAAGCAAATAAAATAGATGTCAGCTTTCTCTCAAGTCCAATTTGGCTAACACAACCAAGAACTGGCGCTACCACTCTTATTACATCGTTGAATAAACATTTGATGCTTTGAGAAGACAATACACATCCATAAGCTTATCACAGTGCACTACTCAATAGAACAGAAAGCAAACTAGACACTTCCCACCCGTGTGTGACTAAATTACACAGACAGAGATGGAAAATGTGAATTGGATGCCGAATAACTCAAAAGGATGTAAGAAAAAACCGGTTATTGGGAAGAAAATAAAGACCCAGATGGGAAAAACGGAAAGAAGAACGAAAGATCACACCTTTGTCCTTCATGATCTTGAGGAAAGAAGACATGACATTGGAGATGGGCTTCAGCTCCACTGACGCTTTCCCTCGTCTCTCCGCATTCACGATCGTCCTCAACGCATCGTTCAATATCCTCCTCCCCATCTCTTCGATTGCAATCTACGCTACAGAATCGGAAAATCTGTTAAAAAAACCCAGCTGAAGAACTAGGGTTCTGGCTTCCCCAAATCCGAAGACGGGTTGGGCGTTGCGGTTCGGTTACTTGGAAACGTACCAAACCGAAAATTTCAATATTTTTCTACAACCGTATTCTTTAAAATTAACTAACGGTATATTTTTTATAAAATCCATTTTTTTTATAACCCAACCAACTGAACTTTATACAATTTTCAAAAAACCAAATTTTTTTTTAACAAAATCTAAAACTGAATCATACCGAAACCGGAATCGAATCAAACCGAACCTTACCGATAAAATTTCGAACCAAATTCCGAAACATCCAACAACCAACACTATGCATATTATGAATAAATCTTAATTTTATGATAAAATTCAAAATTTGTTATTAAAAAAACTGGTTTGTTCGAAATTATTTTTATATTTTGCATCTGGACGAAATTGGAAAAGGCCCACATCTATAATACAGAAAAGGCTCAGAATGGCCCAAAGAATTAGGGTTTATTTTCTTTTTCGTTGTGGCTCCATTCTCCGGGTTACTGTCTCTGTTTCACGGCGAAGGTACTCGCCTCTGTTCCCTCCATCTTAGATCTGGTTCTCGTGTTTTTTCGTTTACTGTTCCATGAGTTCTCTCAGCAATCAAGCTTGATTCGGAAGATGATGCGAAAATTTTATGCTGAGTGCCGTCGATGATTATGTGTGGATGTGAAAATGGTTTTTTATTTTTTGCTTCTGCTGATTTCGAATTGCAGGTTTAGCTGAAGAGGGAAGTCGAAGATAATGGAGAAGACGAAGGGAAGAAAAGAGGAGGTTGTTACCAGAGAGTATACAGTCAACCTTCACAAACGCCTCCATGGCTGGTAATACAAGAACCCTAGATTCGTTTTTTGCCATTTCTTCTCCATGTTCTATGGATCAGATCATTGTCATACTCATTCAGCTTAGTTTCTACTTCACGGCATATGTTGACTTAGATTTCATGTATGAACGAACGATGAATGTATTCTCTTCATGGTTCAATTGTAGTTACGGGTACTGTTTCAATGTGCATTTCGTATCTCTGATAATGGAAATGTACCTTGAAATTCTTAGTCCCAGTTTTTGGGAAATGGCATCGTAGGATTTTACCTTTCTGGCAACTCCCACCCGTAATCTTGGACTTATCAAGAAGTTGTTGTCTGAATGATTCTGGGTAGATTGCTTATTATTATTACTGTTGAGAAATTTCTAGTGGCTGGATTGTGTTTATCCAATTCTTAGGTGGTAAAGTTGCTGGCACTGAACTTCACTTTCATAATGCTGTTGTTTGTTTCTTGTATTGTATTGGTTTGTTTTGTTCAGGGCAATCTTAAATCTTGTCTTCTCTGCATTTGCTCATGATGAGAGCCATGTATCATACTTGCGAGATTCTTTATCGAATGTATAATTCTATATCTGTTGGGACAGTACTTTCAAAAAGAAGGCGCCGAATGCAATAAAGGAGATAAGGAAGTTTGCGGAGAAAGCAATGGGAACAAAGGACGTGAGAGTGGATGTGAAGCTGAACAAGCAAGTGTGGAGCAGAGGAATCCGGAGTGTCCCGAGGAGAATCAGAGTCCGGATTGCTCGGAAGAGGAACGACGACGAGGATGCCAAGGACGAGTTCTACTCTCTCGTCACTGTCGCCGAGATCCCTCCCGAAGGACTCAGTGGTCTGGGCACAAAGGTCATTGAGGAGGATGAATGATGATGATGATACATCATATATATGCTGTTGTGTTTTGATACATATTTTTAGATTGATGACAATTTTTTTCCTTTTTTTTTTTTACTTGTTTTTATGTCTACCCTTTTGGTAGTTCATTTTCTCTTCTACCTCTAAAGTTATGTAATTTTCGAAGTTTTTGGTAGGTCAGGGTTTCGAACTTCCTAATTCTTTTCTTTCCAATGAAACTAACGGGGGAAGTTAAATAATAGTGCTAAATGAATATTGGATTCTGAACGGGGATGGTTTTTATTTTGAATTTTTTGTTCTAGTTTTTATATTTTAGTTTTTAGTTTTTGATTTTTTATTTTTACATTTTATAATGGCTGTGAATTATTGGGATTTTGGAGTTTTTATAATTCAAAAACTAAAAAAAATTACCATTCAAGTTTTTATAAAATTATTTTTTTTTAAAACTTGAAAAACTATTTTGGTGAAAAAAATTAATGAAAAATTAAAAATTACATTTTTTTGGGTTTATAAATATTATAAAATCCAAAAAACCAAAAACTAAAGATCAAAATCCAAAAACTAAAACCAAAACCTCAAAATCAAACCATCCTCGTTCAAAGTCAATATTTGTAAACCAAAAAAAAATATAGTTTTGGATTTTTGATTGATTTTATTTTTTCACTAAAATAGTTTTTCAAATTTTAACAAAAAATAATTTTATAAAAGCTTGAATGATAATTTTTTAAATTTTTAAATTTTAAAAACTCAAGAATCTTCAAACAATGTACATTGGTTTTGTTGAGCTCAGGAAATACGTACAATGCTATGAGATCAACAAAATTCCGTTTTTTCAATTTTTTTATATACTCAGATTTTTCTGTTTTAAAATTTTTCATATTTGATTTTTATATCAAATTTAGTTTGGTATTCAATTCGGTTATATAAAACTAAATTGAAATGGCCATCCTTGTAAAGTGGAGTGTCGAACCAAACCGAATTTATCACCGGATTATTGTACCGGTGGGATCATTGTACCGGGATTTTTGGCGAAAAGCAGAACCTTCGTCGAACAAAAATCGCAGGCTCATCAGCGATCAGATTATGCAGCTCAGAGTGAACCAAAACGAACAAATGTGGATCCAGAAATTATGTGAGAAGACACTCAACAAAGAAAACCAGAATTATTTGACAATCTCGGTTTGGTTGCTAAACCGGAATTATTTCAATCCGCTGAAAACCGGAATCCACAGTTACATACATTAAAAGAAAAATAGCAAGCGATACAGAAAATCCAAACTATTGTAATGTAACATAGATGGGGGGAACCCCCCAGAGAATGATGTATCACTCAGATTACAACACGAAACGATCATCAAAAACCATCACAAATCCAACAAGCAAAGGCAGATTCCACTATTATTTCTTCTGTTGTTTCCGTTTTCCTAAATGTTTCAGACATTACCACAATCGAATCATAAAAAGAGAGACAACGGTTTGTTCGCAGATAAAGAACCTGAAATCCAAGAGCAGCTTTGTTTTTTTTTTCAAAGGCCGGACTCGATAAGGTAGTCTCCGAGCCTCTCGACGACCATGTTGCATTGGCCTGGGGTCATTGGTTCGTCGTAGATGCCAATGACTAGGGCTTGGCTAGTCTTCTTGATAGTGACTCCCCCAGGTCCCTGCAGCAGAAGCAAGCCCGAAATAAAAAAAAAAATTAAATTTTTGATAATACAGTTCATAAAAGGTTTGCTCATTTTGATCCTTTCATCCTCTTCTCTTTTATGCAGGAATGTTTTATCCGTATTTGCCAAAAAGGGTTTATAAGATCTAATTCAGCAAACGGATATGTCGTGTTCATTACCTTCTTTCCTCGGATGACAGCTTCTGGTTCACCTTGGATAACCATGTATTTGGTACCACCAAGAAACAAGCCGGTAGGAGCAAGAGTTCCGGGTTCCGCAAAGTCTTTCATGATTGCAGTTATTTCTTCTGCCTTGAACTAAAACATCAACAAGATCAATAAGCAATGAGCTTCAATTGATTGAGCAATGATAACAACATTCGTTCGCAGGTTATGAGACAGTGAGCAAAGCCAAGCAGTTTATTTGCTGGATAACTAATGGGCTTATTGAAAGGACAATCCTCAGATTAACATAAAAATAAAAGATTCTCAAAAAAAAAAAAATCAGTCAGAGACGATTCGAAGGTCTATGTTAAGGTATTGTGCAGAATATGTAAAGTTATAATGCACAAATCAAAAAGGGAAAAGGGAGACAAAATCATCCCTTCAGTCTGATGCATTTGGTGAAGTTTTTTCATTCATCTGTTTTTTCTGCATACATGAATTTTAAACAGAATGGCTACTAATTCACTACTAAGTCACTATATACACGCGCATATATGATTCTTCATATGTATGCGAAGCCTATGCAGGATACGAATAACTCTACCAGCACCGTCGTGAAATCTCTAAATCAAACAAAAATCCAGAAGCTTCCGATTGGAATCAATCGATTCAGAACAAACAAATTCGATCATAGGATTACAGGACCAGATTCGATCTGCTCCGATTCCGGAGAAATCAAACCAGATCCGAGCCTCCTCAGATCCGATCACGAAAAATCTCAAACAAACAGCAACCAGATCGATTCAAAAACTGAAAGAAAAAAAAAACGGATCGAAGAAAGACCTGAGGGAAAGTAGAGCTCTGAGCCCAGACACTGCCGTCTTGGCCGATGATCGCGGCGGAAGTGAGGCGATTGCCTTCAACATCGCACATCAAGTGATCGTCGACGTACGATTGCCACGACATCTTCTCCTCCTCCTCCTCCCTGTGAGAAATGCCGAAGCTTCTTGGGTTTCTTTTCTCCTGCGTCTGAGTTTTGTTCGTACTCGGAAACGTCTTTCCTCAAACGCTATAACACACAAGAGAATATATACACACACACATATTATATATACCGTATGTGTATGTATTGCAAACGGTCAAAAGAAAGGATATTTGAAATAATTTAAATTTAGATTTCTAAAATGCATTTACGGTATAAAACAATTGCCAATTTATATATATATATATATATATATATATATATATATATTCCATTATTTTTGATCCATTCATATTTATCAAATGTAGCGTGTGCCAACATCAATATGCCATTATTTTGGTCCACTCTCATTTTTAAATAAAAGTGATAAACGAATATTTAAATTATAAATTATGAAAAGATTTAATTTATTGGCAAACTATTCGTCTTCATATTTTTTTCCCTTTGTTGGTCGCCACACTATTCCTGTTCTTGTTGTGTATATTTTGGGCAAAATTACTATTCAACTTAGTGAATAATTTATTTGGTTGGTAATTGACGCATAATTCAATTTGTTAAAAAATGAAACCATTTTTCTTTTTGAAAGAGAAGAGAATAAAATCTGATTCGCTGTCTTCGTGAGCTGTTCCAACCTCTCCCACCCAAAGACATGATTTTTTGCCACAACTTGTTCCTGCAAAAAGGGGAAGAATGATTCTGCTTCTACGCTTTATGACCACTTTTTATTTTTCGGACAAAAAAAAAAATAGAACCGAACAGAAATGGAAAGCCCAAAATTATAAAATCATTCATTTTTTTTTAAATTCATAAAAGCTTCTAACTTTTCAAATGTTGAAAAATAAATTTATAATCTTTTTACCTAATAATTTTATTTTTAAACTTACAAAATATATTATTATAATTTCTAAACTTGCAAAATGTATCATTATAATTTTTAAACTGATTTTTGAACCAACATTATCAGATTTCTTCATAAACTCAGAAACCGATTAATAAGTTTGAGAATTATAACTATATATTCTACAAATTTTAGAATTATAATAACATATTTTACAAGTTTGACAATAAATTTATCTAGAAAAAAAAATTAAAAATTTATTTTTTACCATTTAAGAAATTTCATAAATTTTTATTGGTTTGACCTTTTTTTTTATGAACTGTGTGAATATTTCATATATCATTCAAAATTTTGTGTTTCATACAAAAGTAGGTTTCTACAAAAAAAAATCTAAAAATTTGGCATCTAATAAATTTTATTATCACATAAAAACTAAAAATTTGAGTTTTAATTTCTTTTAAATCAAAATATATTTTATTATCTAAATTTTATTTTTTAATTATCTCAAGTATATATTAAAATTTTTATATTTTGATTATCTTTTACTTGTATTTTTATAATTTATTTTCTATAAGCTAATTTTTCACTACAAAAACTACTGAATTCCAATGGATGAATCCTTTGAAATCAACCAAATATTTGATGAAATACCGTGGTTGGAAATCTCGATCCATTGAATATTTCAATAGGATTTCAATGACGAAAATCTGTTGGAAATATTTCAATGGATCATCAACGGACAGATTTTACTAATTTCTCTTAAGAATCAATACCTCATTTACTTCAGGCTATCTAAGTTCACGAAAAAATTAATTTGATAATAATTACATAAAATTCATACACATGGATTTTCAACAAGAGCAACTGTGGAGCATTTCCAAATGACCTCGAGATATACATTCCAAATGCGTGTATAAAGCCATACACATACATATTAATATATAATAAGGGATCTATGTGTGCCATATCCGGCAATAATTTTATCAAATTGACAAAACCCTTAGATTTTCTTTCCGAATAAAGCGATGGAAACAATTTAATTTCAATCCAGGCATTACATTTTGCAACAGAAATTCCAATTTGGTCCCCCCACCCAAAACGAGCAAAATTTTCATACAAAATGAGGAGGAATTAATTTAACCATATAGAGCGAAAATTTCCTTATTTTCTCAATACCCTTTTAAAATATTGCGAAATATTCATCAGAAGTTACCAAACTATGGATGAAAAACCTAGTCGGAGTTGGTCGAGTGGTGTAGCTGGTTGAGAAGGATAGATATGTCGTTGTTCCAGGTCTCATATTCGAGTGATCGTTGGAAAAAAAAGATGTAATCTAATTGTAGCAATACTACATTTCGGCTCACATTGAATATAGTTGGGCCAATGAACCAATATGAATCATCATATATATAAAAGTACAGTTGAGTGAAGGAGTGATTGACACGTGTCCCATAAAAAATTATAAATTAATTCTCTACCTATTAATTATGTGGATATTGATATATAAGGTATACAGTCTTTCAATATAAACGATTTTCTTTATCATTAAATTAATATATCAATTTAATCTATCATTATTTTTTTATATTTATTAAATAGATATTTTTTTCTAAATAGACAACTCTCAATAGATATTTAATATATTAACTTATATTAATTTAAAAGTTTATTAATTTTTTATGTACATAGATATTCATCTATCTAATAACCGTATACAATTATTTTTAATATCTTATAATTTTAATTATTCTGTTATGTATATACTGTTATCTTACACGTATCTTTTTATATATATATATGATATCCTGTATATACAATTTTCTATTTTGTTCATATTCACCCCCTTCATTTATTCAAATTTGTCTTTTTCCAATTATGTTAATTCCTTTATTCATTGTATTCAACATCTTTTAAAATATATTTAATCTTCATAAATTACATTCATTCCTTCTATCATGCATGTATTCACGATATTCTATGTCTTTTAAAATATAATTAATTTTCATAAATTATATTCATTCATTCTCTCTATCATGCATGTATCTACGATATTCTATGTTTTTAAATGATATTTATTAATAAAATATCTAAATGTTTTCATAAAAATTTGTTTATATGTTTTTTGTATCTATATAAAGCGGCACGATTTGTTTGGGATTTTTTAATTCAACAGAACAAAATCTAAAAAAGAACAGCCACTACAAAACTTCTAAATCTCTCTCTCCCTTTCCCCTCTCTATTCAATCTCTACTATTTTCATAGCCCTTAAAACAAACATACCACAACTGGCCTCCACAACTAACCTCGGTGAATACATGGTATATAATTCTTTAGTTTTTGGCTGTAATTTTTTTTTGTCATGTAGAGATTTTTTACTCGCAGTGTATATAATCGTGGTGACTATGAAAGTCCAAGATGTTGTCATATGTTACTTGGTCTACCTTTTTTTTTATCTATAATCTTTATTGGAATGTTGAAATAGATATCTAAAAATTTGACTCAGAGAATCTACAGTGGCGTTGAATTGACGTTACCCATATGGTTGGTTTGCTCTTTTACTCTAATACCTTTCATTTTTTATATACGTTTTATATTGCGAATGCGTTTTCGTTTCGTTATTTGTTTATTCGAATAATCTTCGACTTTTAAAAATTAGCACCATTTATTGTTTTTATAATTTCGATTAAGAAATTGACGCATAGGTACAACTTTTGTTTCATTTTTTTTATTTTTCGAGTTTAGGAATTTTTGGAGATTTCTCATTATGGATGAACTTTTTTTTTTTATAACAGACAAGCGATATAATGAAACGAAGATCAAAGTTGAAGGAAACCGATATTTCTAAAAAAGTTTTTTGAAACTCAAGAATGCTGAATCGAGATTGGCAGAACTCAAAACCGTATGAAGGCACTTGAAAAAGAAGCCACCACAGCCATGTTGGAAGTCGAGGATTAGCAGCTGAACCTAATTTATCAACGACCACTTGCTCTGGTAAATGTTTTTCTATTATATAGGTCGTTGTTTTCCGTAAAGTTTTCTTCTTTTTTTTCCAATGTTTAAATTTGAAATATAACTATTCTCTCTATGCATGTTAACTTAGAGAATTTACCATCGTCGTGTTCTTCATATCGTTGACAAGCTCTATTCTAAAATATGAATATGTGGTAAAAATTAGTTAAAAGTAAAATATGCAGTGAATAGTATTTTGTACTGTAGAAATAATAAAAAAGATTATGTTTAAATGCATACAAATGAATATACGTTACTATTTGTATCTTTTATTATGATTAAATTATGATGCGACGATTGGCTAGGGAGAAGTTAGTTGTCGATCGATTCATCAGAGAAAAAAGAGAGAAGCTATTGAAACACGTGGTGTGGTCGAACAAACCGGAGGCAAATGATCCAACAGCGGAAAACATGCAGTGGGATGGAAAGAAAATCTATTGTCTTTTGGAAAAGTTGTAATATTTGTAAAAATTCTTTTTTTAATATAAAAAGATCTTCTCATATCACTTTTGAATTGTATTTTGGAAAAGTTTTAATATTTTTTAGGAGATTCATCTAAATTTGTCACTTTTTCTCTGGTCATATAATAAAAATAATTTATATTATTTTATTGTGAAGTATTTTACGTTCTAAACCAATATACTATTTTTTTACAAACTAAGAACTAATATTATATCATATTTATGTGTTATATATATTTTATCACAATAATATTAGTTTAACAATTCATATAAAATCAATTTACTTCTAACTTAAACATATGTGAATTAGAGTCTCATTTAATTAGATATTTTCAATTAGTTTCACTTGTATTTTATTAAATTTATTTTTTACTAATCACCCATTGTTTATTTTACATGATCATTTAAGACTCGTTTTGAAGTCTATATGTTTATACGAAGAAAGATGTAAAATAATATATTAAAGATATAAAATATTTGGAACTTAAAAAAATATTTGTTCTATTATTAATACATTTATAATAGTATATCAAAGATATAAAATAATAACTTTGTAAGAAAAATATGTTTAAGAACAAACTGAAACAATTGCTTTTGTATTATTGTTTTTATTATTCTATTTTTTATAAATTATTATTTATATATTTTTGAAACTTAATAATATTGTACAAAAGTTTCCAACTTCTAAACAATTAATAGTTTTTGTGATTAAAAAATAGTAAAGTGATTTTCTTATCCCGAGAAGAAATGTATTTGTTTTATCTTATCCCGAGAAGGAGAAGTGATTTTCTTTATTCCGTCAAATTAATCCTGTTGTGTTGATTTTTTATTTTATTTTTATTTTAATCAGGTATTGCTAGAGATGTTATAGATCGTAAGAATAAACGGTTTGGATTAGGTCGATCCATTAGTCATAATTGGTTGGATTGAGTCGACCCATTAAACTCATTTGACCCATTTAAATTCATGTATACATATGCTTAACTATTAATATGTATATATATATAAAGTAGAGATTGACATTTTATTATTCGATCCAGTTTATTCGATTGTATAAGAATATATATATAAATAGGTTATTATATTATATTCGATTCGGTTCGATTTAAATTTGGTAGTTCCAACCAGGACCCAACCTATTTGGATCGTAAAAATAAACGGGTTAGGATGAATCGATCCATTAATAATAATAATGGATTGGATTGAGTCGACCCATTCAACCCGTTTTAAACTATTTAAATCCATTTATATATATACATACTATTCATACATATGAATAACTATGAATAACTATTAATATGTATATACATATAAACTAGGGATTGACATTTTAGTATTCTATCAAGTATATTCAGTTTTATAAAAATATATATATGTATATGTTATTACATTATATTTGGTTTGCTTCGATTTTAATTGGGTTGGCTCAATCCAAGGTCCAATCTGTTTGGATCGTAAGAATAACGAGTTGGATTGGATCGACTCATTAATAATAATGGATTGGATTGGTCGACCCCTTAAATCCCTTTAAAGCATTCAAATCCATTTATATATACATATACAACTCATACATATGCATAACTATTAATATGTATACATATATAAACTAGGGATTGAAATTTTAGTATTTGATCCAGTTTATTCGACTTTATAAAAATATATATAAAAAAGTTATTAATTATATTATATTCGATTTCGGTCTTTATTAAGAAAATTGGACATTTTCTTAAGAAAAAACGAATTCGGGTTTTTTAAAATTCAGTTCGATTCTATTCAGTGTTTTAATACTTTTTAGTTTTTTTAACAGTTCATTTTGAAAATGATACCAAATTTTTCAAAAATAATTAGAAGTAAATTTAACAAATACAGGTCAAATTAAATGAAAAACTAATTAAATAAGTCTCTAACTCATATATATTTAAATTAGTAAGGAATTACAAGTTGTATAACTAATATTATTATGATAAAATATAGATAGTAAACAAATATAATATAATCTTAGTTTTAGTTTTTTTTATAAAAGATGTTCAAATCTTTAGTTTGTAAAAAAATAATAATACATAGATTTAGAATGTCAAGTTGATCAATCGAATCTATTTTATCTAATCGTAAAATTATTCAAAACTTTACTCTGATGTTTTATATTCCAACAAATGGTTCAATAATATAATCCACAAAATATAAACTTGCAAATTTTTCACAATTTCGTCTGAAAAAAATATATTATCGTAATATCTTGAACTTAAAAAATATTTATTATTTTAATTTAATGATATAAATGATAAATTCAAAAACAAATACATTATATCAAACTTAAAAAATAATAATAAAAGTATTTAAAATTTATATATATATATATTAGTGGTCCATACGATCTGCGCGGGTTACTATCTAAATGAAAACCGAGAATATGATAGAATTGTTTTACGGATGAGAAACTAAGACAACTTCTTTATCGTAGAATTAAATAGTTATTATGAATTTTGGTGGATCAGATAAACTAAATTACGAAGAAAAGAAAGTCCGCGCGATTCGTGCGGGTTATTAACTAGTACAAAAAAAATCCGAAGAAAACAAAACATGGATTTGCATACCGTCGATCGAGAGGACGAAGAGTTATATAGGGGATTTTCTAATATGGTAACGAATTCCTCGGAGAATCGCAAATTAGATATAAGAAATCGAAGTCTTTTAGGCTTTAAGGATATGCATATTATCTCCTTCACACAACAGCAGTTGATGAAGACGGTGAGGCGACGCGACGCGTAACTAAACTATCTAGTAAGCTTTATTGTGATGCCACGTCAGCAGCCAAATTAGAGAGAGGGAGTTTTGTTTTCGTCAATCCTCGGGGAACAACCATATATAGTTCCGTGAACACGGCAGCTTTTGGAGTTTAGTAGACAATGGTAGATAGGTAGTGGTTTTTTAGCTTTTAACCCTATATGTATAATGGTAACGAAAACCAGATTCCGGACATAAATCAAGAACGGATCATGTATAATCGAACATGCGTGTGTGTGTGTGTGTGTATATGTACATATAATCGAACTCTAAGCAATCATATGAAACTAAATGATCAAAAACTAATTGTGAACTCTTCTTTGATGCCCTAATATCAATCTATGAGTGGCGGAAAACAAATTGTAAATGGTATTAATCAAAATCGAGATACAAACCGATGCATAGCCCCTTGCTTTAAGCGAAAGTTAGGTCATTTTTTTCTTCATCTAACGTAGTAATAATTGTAATCTAACACACTGTCTAGGTTACAAAACCAGATCTATAGTTAACCACGTACAAATGCAAACTCAACAGCAAAACGCTTTGTCGGCAATGATGTAATAAAACTCGACGTTTTCTATGTGAATATAGTGAGTGAGATCCATCCCAACATGGGAAAAACGTGTGTGCGAATGTAAATGATTTCATGTCATAATCACATTACAGCAGTAAAGAAGAGTGAGTAGGTGTGGAAAGTAAATAGATAATGTGTGTGTGTGTGTATATATATAGAGAGAGAGAGAGAGATGATTACTGTTGTTATTTCCTTTGATTTTATGGTTCACGTAATTGCATTTATAATGGTCCTATTGTATTAGCTAGGGTTTTACTTTTTTTTTTTTTTTTTTTGAAAAAAAGGACAATCTGTCATTACAATAAAAGAAAGTTGTGCGGAGAAGACAGTGGCCACCACCACCACGTAATCTAGGTATACAATGAAGACATGACAGAACAAGGAAAACGTGCATTTTTTTTCCAAGTTTCTTTAAATTCATAGCAAATCTTATCCGAAACCCTAAAACCTCTCTCTCCCTCCATGATGGCATCTCCAAAGTACTTGATGATCTTCCCCTTGATCGTCCTCCTCATGATTCCTCCGGCCACCCCTCTCCCCCGACCTGGGGTTAACCCTAAATATGATAATTACAACAATGACCTTACAAGTTCCACGAGCTACTGCGAGAGCTGGAAACTGGCGATAGAGACAAACAATGCAGGAGCATGGGGTCTTGTTAGAAAGGAGTGCGTGGATTTTGTCCGAATCTATATCTCCGGCAAACAGTACTATGCTGACTACGAACTCATCGCCGATTACGCCATCGACTTCGCCCACACCGTCAAGCCCCTCGCCGACGGGAAGGACGCCTGGTTCTTCGACGTCGATGAAACCCTCCTCAGCCATCTCTCCTACTTCGCCACTCAAGGATACGGGTATATATATATATATATGAAGTGGCGGACCCAAACATATTTATAAGAGGTAGCAATAATATTAACATGTATACAAATATAAAAAAATTAATAAAAATATATAATTATAGAAAGTTTTATATAAGGAATTTAAATTTAGTGGGGGCATTTAAGAATTTTATTTAAATTTTTTTATAAATTTTATAAAAAAAATTAAAAATTTTAATTAATCCAATGGGGATATATGCCCCACTCCTATGTACATAGATCCGCCCCGCCCATGTGTATATGTGTGCGTGTGTGTATGTATGTATGTATGTCCACTCTATCTTTAGCCGTTGATCATCTTTGTTTATGTAAGAGATATCGCAGTGATTAGCCATTGAATATTTGTTATGTAAATATATACACTATTTACATATATATATATGGGTACGTGGATTTAGGACGGAACCGATGGATGAAGGGAGCTTCTATTCGTGGATAGAGATGGCTAAAGCTCCAGCATTTGATGCGAGCCTGAGACTGTACAATGAGCTAAAGAAGCTTGGCTTCACTATCTTTCTCCTGACCGGACGGGACGAGGAATATCGAAACGCCACCGAGACAAATCTATTGCGTTCCGGTTACTTCGGTTGGCAACGACTCTTCTTGAGGTACTCAATATTAGTTGAACCAATTCGAATATAAAAATCGAATGGTTATAATTTCTATAATCGATTTATTAAATCAAATTCCGAACTGAGCCGTACCGTATAAAAAATTAATCGGAAACCATAAATTTCTTTAAAAAATATGAGCATAATTATCAAGAAAATCGAAACAGAACTGGACTGAATGCAAACTTAATAAAGAAACTAAACCAAATCGAACGGATTAAATAGTAACCGAAAAAACAAAACAAAAAACTTTAAAAAAGTACGAGTATTTTTATCAACAAAAAAATGAAACCAAACATAACCCAAAACGAATTTAATACAAAAACGAAACGATTATAATTTTTTTAAAACCGATATAATCGAAGTCGAAATATAACTGAACTGAATCCAAAATATTCACCCTAATTATAATAGTGCTTTATTATAACATCAACGAAGGGGTCCCGAGGACAAAGGGAAACCAGCGACAATATACAAATCAGAGAGGAGATCGGAGATTGTTAAGGAAGGATACAGAATCCATGGAAATGTTGGAGATCAATGGAGCGACTTGCTTGGCTTTGCCCAGGCGGAACGATCATTTAAAGTGCCGAATCCTTTGTACTATGTCCCTTGATAATCTTTTCTTGGGGTTTGAATTGTAAAATTAAGAACCTTAGGGGTTTTTCTGTAATATCTACTAAAATAAGGATACAATCCCCAAATGTATGTTGTTGTTCTCTGTAATGTACCCACCGTGCGTGGGTTTTGATGTCGTATAATAAATATTGTGTGGTCGAGAAGTGATTTCTTTGAAACTTAAGGGACATCAAGCATAATAAATGTGTTGTTTACCAAACCGGAAAGTTATGCGGTTTACTTTGACCGGAGTCGTTAACCGAACCGGATTCAGACAATCATAACCGGAATGTTCTGGTTCGGTTATAGAACCGTTTATTAAAGAGACGCGAAGAAAGACGTCGTAGCGCTTCTCATTTTTCCCGTACTTGTTTTATTTCGTGGCCAATCCCGGTCCATCTCGCGCACCCAATCACAGCCGTTCTCTCTCTCTCTCTCTCTCTCTCTCTCTAATGGCGATATTGTCCTTGATCTTCTCCTTAATCACCCTCCTAATCTTTCCCGCCGCCGCCGTTATTAAGCTTCCAAGCGACAGATCTGGCTCTACCGCCGGAGAATACTGCGAGAGCTGGAGATTGGCCGTGGAGACCAACAACGCCGGATCCTGGAATGTGGTTCCCGTCGCCTGCAAGGACTTCGTCGCCGATTACGTTACCGGCGGCCAATTCGACTCCGACTATGAAGTCATGGCCGATTACGCCGTCGAGTTCGCGAAGACGCTGAAGATCGCCGGCGACGGCTACGACGCTTGGGTCTTCGACATCGACGAGACTCTTCTCACCAATATCGACTACTACAAGGCTCATGGATTCGGGTATGGTGATTTTCTCTTAGCCGTTGGATCTTTTTACTGTTTCGTACTGTGCAAAACGAATGGTCGCGATGATTACTACTATATCGTTGACCTTATAAAACCGGATTCGATTTCCGGTTCAATCTAAACCGGAGTGGAATGGGTGGTGAATCTGATTGGCGGTGAATCAATTTTTTAATTCAAATTTTTTCGGATTATTATTTTAGTCGAGATTGATACTTTCAGTTTTAGGGAAATAATAAACCGTTTGATTTTGTTATAGATTTCGGTTCTATTACGGTCTGTATCGGTCCAAAGTTATTAACCAAATTGGCAGCGGTATACACGGTTTGCAGCATTACTCTTGTGTACCGATCGGTACGGTGAGAAACCGGGTTTAACTCTTTTGTTGGTTTAAGGACTGAACCGTTCGACGGAGAGAGTTTCAACGCATGGGTAGAATCAAGTGCAGCTCCTGCATTCGATGCGAGCCTGAGGCTATACAATGAGCTGAAGAAGCTTGGATTCACCATCTTTCTACTAACCGGACGGGACGAGGGACAAAGAAGTTGTACCGAGAAGAATCTCCAGTACGCCGGTTATTCCAATTGGGAACGACTCATCTTGAGGTAAAACCGAGAAATTTTAAGACAGTGGCCAAATCCAAACCCATTCTTTGTTGGTTAAAAAAATCCAAAATTTGGCCCTTTTTTTTTTTTTTTGTAAAGGGGTCATGAAGATCAAGGGAAAGCAGCCACAACATACAAATCGGAGAAGAGATCGGAATTGATAAAGGAAGGTTACAAAATCCATGGGAGTACCGGCGATCAATGGAGTGATTTGGTGGGTTTTGCAGTGGCCAAACGATCGTTTAAAGTCCCTAATCCGATGTATTACATTCCTTGATTTCTTGGTTATTTCCGGTTTAATTTGGTATGATCCGAAAACTTACTGGGTTATGAGAGTAACCCACATGGTGCATATTTAATTTGGCTTTCAAAACATTGCTTGTGGTTTGATGCCTTGCAAAAGGCATATGATAAGACTAATAGAAGTTATATTCAATAATAATATGTTATTATGTTGTCCACATGGTGCATATTTGATTAATTTCATTTAAAATTATTTTTAAATCCATTTAGTGGGTTATTTCAAATTGGTTTTAGATTATCTTAAAACTATCCATTTCTGCTTTGAGAGGACACAATTTTTAGGATTAGATTATATGTACAAATTATCTTACAAATATTTAACCAATAAGCCATGTTTATTATATCCATATATGTTGAATGATTTTGGAGATGAAAAATAACTTTTGTACCAACAAATAACATATATTACAATATACAATAGAGCTTTGACAACATTTCGGAAAGAGACTAAGTAGGATTATTGATAAATTAATCCGCACAGGCCAAATAAAAAAATCTCAATACTAATCATATCCAACAAGATGTTCTTCCATGGTCAAAAAATAATTAGCAAGATTCGATCACATTACATTTGAATCATGAATAAGCTGAGCGTTCAATATTTAATTCGACTAATTGATTAATTAATTAACCGATAAATTTGGATCGCAAAAGGATCTTGAAGAGAAAAAGCTTCGACCTTTACCCTCTCATGGCGACGAAGTGTAGTTGCTGTTTCCCTCCTTCAGTCCCACGCTTATCGAACCGCACAACAATTGCTGCGCCGGGATCCTCAGGCAACTCAACGATCCGCCGGGAATCGCTGAGCAGTCAGGCGGCGGCCGCTGCATATCTCCGCCGGGAATACAGTTTCCGGCGAAATCGAATCCGACGTCCCTGAAGAACAGCTTCGTACAGTCTGAGCTAAACCCAGAAAAGAAATTGAAGGAGACCGTCAGATTCATCAGATTCCTCAACGAGCAGACCAGATCTGGTAGTTCGCCGGAGAATTTGTTGTGGGCGAGGTTCAGAACCTCGATTTCGGACAAGCACGAGATCGTGTCGGGGACATGACCCATCAAGGAATTGTAGCTGACGTCGAAAACCTCAATTTCACCAAACAAACCGACAGATTCCGGTACGCAACCGGTTAACTGGTTGTTCAAGAGGAGAATCTCCTTCAGTGTCGAGCCGGTTAGGCCAAAACTCGCCGGAATACCGCCGGAGAATCTGTTATTAGCGAGATTGATAACCGAAGCCGGAGAATTTCCCAGATTCTGGGGGATTTCGCCGTCGAACAGGTTATTGTTGAGGAAAATCGCGTCTAACCGCTTGTTGAAGAGATCTTCGGGGACCGGTCCAGTGAAATTGTTGAACCGGAGGTCGAGGTAAACGAGATTGGGGAGATAGATTGTGACAAATGGAAAAGGACCGGAGAATCTGTTGTTGCTGAGGTCGAGTTCCTGGAGAGAATCTAGGGTTCTGAAGGAATCTGGGAGTTGTCCAGAGAATCTGTTGCTGTTGAGGTGGAGAATGGTGAGGTCTGAGAGAAGAGCGAGCTCTTTGACAATGGTGCCCCTGAGATTAGCACGGTTGAGATCTATGGCGGTCACACTCAAACCAGAACAAAAAACCCCTCTGTAAGAACAGACATCTGGTCCGACCCATGTCTTAAGAACACCAGAAGGATCTTCTTTAATGGCGGATTTCCATATCTGCAGAGCATCATACGCACTGTTCTGCTGCTTCGGAGCTGAATCCGGAACCCCATTAGGGTATCCACCGCCGATCCATACAGCTCCGTCAGCTCCGCCGCTGATTCCGACTCCAATGCCGCCGCCGCCGTCGACGAATGAGGCTTCGCCATTGTGAACGAAACCCAGAAACAGAACGAAACCCAGAAGCTTAAAGGCGGAGACTTTATTCTTCTTCTTCGCCATTTTCTCTTTCTTCAGCATGTGTTGACAGAGCGAGAATGTGGAGTGATTTTAAGGGTTAATAATGGGGTTTGTGTTGTGAGATTATTGCAGAGTGTGGTTGGTTGAAGCATTGATGAAGGTGGAGACTTTGTGGGGGCAAAATCCCCAATATGATTTATTTGTTTTGGTAGATGGCAGCAAAATCTACAAGGTCATAGGGGTCGTCGTTCGGTCAAACCTAATGTATTAATAGAAAACCATATAAAATTTGATTATGTGTACATTATTTAAAATTTAAAAGTTCCAAAAAAATATATATAAAAAATAATTGAAAAAAATAAATCAAATCCAAAAAAAATTAAATCGAATTAAATTTTATATAAAAAATGATTAATATACTATTTTAAATTAAAAATTGAACTAAAATATTTAAGCGGAATTTGAATCGAAACCCTAGATATGGATCCTAATAATTCTCTAATAAAAAAAAACAATTTATAGATCTAGAACAATTATACATAGCACCATGTTAACTTGGAACGGTTGAGTTCGGTTATTTTTAATTTTAGAATAAATTATCATTTTTATTTTTATATTAAATTTAGTTCCGGTTCAAAGTTTTTATTGATAACATATTTCAGTCTAAAAAATAAAATTCGTATATTCAATTTGGTTTTGTTTATCTATATTTTAATTAATTTTAATATATAATTTCGTTCCAATAGGATTGTATATTATTTTGTTCGGCCTCATTTTGCTATTAAAATAGCCATCAAAATGAGGAGTCAACGAGATTAGCGGTCCTGGTGGTTAATGTCATTAGTTTATTATCATTTTGCAAGAATTAAGATATGTGACTAAAGATTAGTAACATTTACCCAACAGAGGACGAGTGATCAAGTTTGGGTAGGAGGTAACTTCACCTTGAAATTGAGTGTTCGATTCCAGAGTGGTGAAGAGGAAGATAATTTTTGGGTTTATATGATCCATATACAAAGGTTGTTCTCGAGCCGTAGTTTTACCTAGTCAACGCGTCCGAAGGATAGCAGCTAGGGTCCTCCGTTATAAAAAAAAAATAGTAACATTTAATTTTAAAATATTTTAGACGGGTCAAAAATGTTATCAACCAAAGGTTTGGACATTAGTGATATAAAATAAATACGTATTAAGGATTATAAATATTATAATAAAGTTTGGTGGGCGAAGAAGACAAATCTTGTAATCATTATAACTTACAAGTAAATAAGATTCATGTGAATGCGAGGCAATAAAGCATAGCCCGCAATCTAGTTTCCGTAATTGGGTTGCAGCTATTT
This sequence comes from Tarenaya hassleriana, assembly GCF_000463585.1. NCBI lineage: Eukaryota > Viridiplantae > Streptophyta > Magnoliopsida > Brassicales > Cleomaceae > Tarenaya > Tarenaya hassleriana. The sequence goes on from NW_010966177.1 coordinate 8,638,686, forward strand.
TCCATTGGTGAATTTTCTCATCATTGTTTTTCTCGGGAAAAAGAGGGAGAGGAGAATCATTAGACGACATATATGTGTTTTTAAAAATGTTGTTTTATTTTTTATATATTTTTCGAACGTTGAGATGTGAAATATATGGCAGGTCGTCGTTTTTTTTGGATTTATCATTTATCGTGTTAAGGGTTATATGAATGAAATATAATAAATTTTTACAAAATTATATGAAAATTGAAAGATTACGTAATATTTTGATTTTAAAATTAAAAAATTACGTTTTTTCAAAAAATTTGTTTTATGACGGTTTTATATATAAGTATTTACATGGGCTGTGGGCTTAGGTTTCTGAATTTTATGGGTTGGCCCCATTATTGTTATAAGGGAAACATATTGGGCCCACCAAAAAAATGGGCCGTACAGATGGTGGGAGAAAATTGGGTGCCAGCGGAGATTTGGGGGGGGTAAGGAGAGTTATATATATATATATACATACACACACGTAAGAGAAAAGAAAATGACATTGAATAACATTTATTTATAAACATTAATTAATAACTAAATGTCTACAGAAGAACGCTTCAGAACATCTGCGCAGAGAGAGAGAGAGAGAGAGAGAGAGAGAGAGAGAGAGAGAGATGGGAATAAGGTTCGTATTGATGGTGAACAAGCAAGGCCAGACGCGTCTGGCTCAGTACTACGAATGGCTCACTCTCGAGGAACGTCGCGCTCTCGAAGGCGAGATCGTCCGCAAATGCCTCGCCCGCAACGATCAACAGGTTCCGATCTCTCTCTCTCTCTATGTCATATCTGGATTCCTTGATGTTTCACGTGAACTCGACTAGATATCACTCTCGATTATGATCGGATCTCTTCACCGAAGTCAGTTGTTGTCACCTTAGATCGTACCTTGGTTTTCTTATCCTCGAAATTGGCGATGATTTTTGCTGGATACTGATCTCTCTGATGTTTATATTCTAGCATAGATCCATTTCTCAACATTAAACGTATAGCTTCTTGCTGGATTTAAAATCTTCCGCTGCATCGTATGGTCTAGATCCAGAAAACCGTGCTGTTTTTCTCTGACTTTATTCTGGTACTAGTTTTATGGAGTTCCTTTCGATCAGATGATATTGTTCTTGTAAATACCATGTGATGATTAGAGGAGCTGGAATTGTATTCAGCAATGATACTCTGCTTCCTTGTTCATCGCTAATGGTGTTTGTTCTACTTCCGGGATCACCAAATCTTTCTTTGAATGCTTAAAAAAAATTCAGTGTTCCTTCGTCGAGCATCGCAACTACAAAATTGTCTACAGACGCTATGCTTCTTTGTTTTTCCTAGTCGGGGTCGATGATGAAGAAGTAAGTTATCATCCCCTTTTCTTTTCTTTGCTGTTAATTCTGAAATGAGAGTAAATTGTGTATGGATGTATTGTTCATATCATTTCTTTGCATTGTCTCTGTCGTAGAATGAGCTAGCAATTCTCGAGTTCATACATCTTTTGGTCGAGACCATGGACAGGCATTTTGGCAATGTGGTAAGCTGTCTTCAACCCACAAAGTCCTCAGACTGGAATTACAGACATGGTATCATTGTATCATAAGACCAAACCAACTGTGTTTTACTGAATCATGCAGTGTGAACTTGACATCATGTTCCATCTGGAGAAAGCTCATTTCATGCTCGAGGAAATGGTCATGAACGGATGCATCGTCGAGACAAGCAAATCCAACATCCTCTCACCGATTCAGCTCATGGACAAAACCTCTTGAAAACAAGAGGTACGCCAATTATTTCAGCACGCCTTTTTAATCGTCTGTATATTCGCTCTTTGCAAGACGAAAAAACGGGTTTTTCTATTAATGCCAGTCAAGCTACGGCTAGTTACCGTGAAAATGACCCTCGAATAGTTTCCGTTTCTTACAATCTGTTCCATTTGAACGATAAATCTGAATACTACCATGGCTCTTGCATATATATATATATATATATATATACACACACACACATATACATATATATATGTATATATATACATATATTAGGTCTCTAGTCGATGGCACCTTGCTTTCAAGAACATTTCTTGCCATCTTCAGCAAGTGATGTATATGTGATCTTCTTCATAGATCGAGACGTGATGAGTCCCATGTCATATCTGATGGGCCGAACGGTGGCCATTTACAGTCATTTTTGGGCTTATCACACATTTTCTAGGCCCAATTGTATAAAATAAACATGACGAAACATCACAGAAGGGGGGGGGGTTTATTTTCATTTTTAGCCCCAAATTTAATTTCAGTTTATCTATAGGAATATTGATGCCTTAGATGTGATGAAAAAGTATACTAAAAATTCGGTAAATATTTTTACTTATGGAACTTACATTATCTTTTATTTACCATGGAATATTTCAACTTATTACATGCAAAGTGCAACCTTTATCATTATCTTATAATTGTGTGTATATATATATATATTTTTTTTTGGGTAACCGGAGCCGAGATCTATACTAATTCCGAGATCGAGATCAGAAATAAGTCATGTGATTGAAATCACATTCTCCTCTCCAATTTAAGGTTTGAATTCAAGACAGAACATTTGTTTTGTGTTTCCATTTTATTTCACTACCTATCTTGTTTCATTATATTCATTCTATCAACATCGAGTTTGCGCAAACCAACCTTATCTTCTGCTTCTACAGATATGCCAACTTGTATTAAATTGTAATTAATTAACCTAACTTTGGACCTACACGAAAAATTTGTTAATCTTTTTTTTGTGTGTATTGGTATCCGATTACTTTAACATACTTTTTAAAAATGGAATTGACTAATTTTAGCATACTTTGTACATATTTACCTGCCATTTTATCCCAAATAAACAGATTAGTATATACTTTCTAGCCAATCATTTTACTATTATTTTATAAAGTAAGGAGAGTTATATATATATATATACATACACACACGTAAGAGAAAAGAAAATGACATTGAATAACATTTATTTATAAACATTAATTAATAACTAAATGTCTACATATCATTACAACTCTTCTGAGATGTATTTTATCCTTGTTCTCCGATTGACTAATTAATTTTGACGTTATTCCAAGTCAAATAAACCTGTATAGTCTATACTTTAAAATATTTTAAAATTAAATTTTTTAGGATATAATCGAAATATTATAAATATTATATTAAAATCAGAAATATATATATACTGAAGGGATGACCGGATGGTGGTAGACAACATAGATTACGCGTATCTACAGATAAATAATATATAAATTTATCGAATGTTACTTTTTATTAAAGAATAAAAATATGAAAACAAGCTTTTTGATAGGAATGTGACATCGAATCCAACGGCTGCCACGGCCCCTCCCTTTTCTCCATCGTTCTTAGCCTTATCTTTTTTCACCTATTTTTTTTTGCCCATTCATTAATTTGTTTTACTTATGCATTTCTATTATTTATTTCATTTTATTTATTATTAACCCCAATGATTGACTCTGTCAAATCAATTTTGTTCCGATAGTATATAGCGTTGCTTTTTTTTTCATATTTTCTAAACACAAAAAATACATTTATAATTCATAAATATATATATATATATATATATATATATATCATCAAATTATTTCGTTAAATCGAGTATTTGAAGCTTATAATCCTAAGATATGATCAGCAAACTAGTGCAATTTTTTTTTGGCATTGTCCAAATCTAGAAACAAAAATGGATATTTTATTCTAAATATTTATACATTTATATGTATACTATGATAAAGTATTTTATTGCATTAAAATATCTTCAATAGATATAGTTTCTCTTTGTATATTTATTTCTATTATAAAGAATGCAAATTCCAAAATTATATTATTTTTTTATATATCAACTATCCTGACAGTATATTACCTGTCATATCCAACCCCAGTTTGGGCCGATTGAGGTGAAATCTGAGGGGACATATGATTTGGCTCCATTAATGGATTGCTTTATTTATTCCTTTCTATCAAACGTCACTTGTTTTGTTTTTCTTGACGCATACAAAATTATCCACATTTGGACCATTTAATAATAATAATAATAATAATAATAATAATAATAATAATAATAATAATAATAATAATAATAATAATAATAGATATTATAATGTAAATAAAAAGGCTACTAGTGTCGTCGATTAATAACTCCAAAACAAAAACCGAGTATTGGTTATTTTACACAGGAAATATACTTTACAATAATAAAAAAAATATCATATTAAATCATGCATACATAAAGAAAATTATCATATTAAGTGATCATCGTTATATATATAGATAGATAATACTCCTTCCGTTCAATTTTAGATGACGTTTTAGAGTTATTTTTTTGTTTTAAAATAAATGACGTTTTGATATTTTCTATGTACTTTTTGATATTTTTTCCAAAATTATCTTTCATTAATAATAGGTAATTACAATATTGTATGAGAGAAAAAATAAAGATATCATAATTACAAAAGGGTATTTTAGATAAAATTTTATTTTTCTTAATATGTGTGTTTAAAGCTAAAACGTCAAATAAAATTAAACAGAGGGAGTACAATATAATATAATTATTATATTATTAATTTAAAATTAGGTGGTTCAATTGGTAAATAAAAGAGTAAATCTTTTTTTCAATCTATATTCGAGTCTATGTTTGAAAAGATTTATTCATATAATTTTTTTTGATTTTTTAAATATAAAAAATAGTTAGATTAAAATTTCGATAAAATTTTAAAACAAAAAAAAAAATATGCGTTGCCACTACTCTAGTGGCATCAATTTTTGGCGGTTCACGCTTTTATATACGGACAAATAGTATGGATTCGCGTGGAAGTGAACACCTATAATATTTTAATTTTATATTTTCACGTCCAATCCTTGGTTAAAAAAAACGTGAATGGAATAATTTCTTAATTACAAAGTTTCATTAGATTTTTTTTATTCACGTGTAATTTTTTTGTACTTCATCCAAAACCGATTCAATCGATTACAAAATATTATATCATCCGCTTTTTAAAATAGTGTTAATTTTAATTCGATTTAATTTAATTTAGCTAAATAGATCCTATTTTCAAATATTTAAAATTTGTATACGAATATTATAAATTTGAGGTAGAAATAAATGTTGAAATATAAATTTAATTTCTCAACTGACGTTCAATTTCAGTCGGTCAGTCCACAGTATCTTTCTCAATCCCAAGAATGGTGATCTGAATATATATACATACATATATATGTGTGTGCAGATGCGGATCCACTTGAGAATTAGTCGGGGCACTAGCCTCACTAATTTTTTTTTATAAATAATTTATAGAATTTAAGAAAAATTCTGAAAAAAACACCCTTAATGCCCCCACTTAAATTTTGTGTGGACCCCACCGTTTTTCTGTATTTTACCTGATTTAACAAATCAAATCTTATGTTCCGTATTTTTTTCCTTTTTTTTTGTTTTCCATTTTTTAAGTTGTTATTTTTATCTTTGATCAAACAAAAAATCATTATCAATTGAATAATAATCAAAATAAAACTAAAAATAAAAAAATTTAAACATATTTAAAAATTATGATTGTTATTTTAAACAATTTCTATTATTTTTTATTTGATTTTATGTATTTATTATATTTATCAATTTATCTATATATATTTATATATTTATTTAATTTTTTATTTGATTTATCAGAAAAATCGATAAATTTATTTTAAAATAATTTGGTAATAATATCTTAATATTGTGGTAAAATTTTAACGATAATACATAATTTTTTATAAATTATCTGATTTATTTTATCAAAAATATATTTAAAATAATTAGAAATTGAATTACATAAATATATTTAAAAAATAAAAAACGTAAAATTCAGTTATCCGATATAAATATTCTTTAGACGATATATTTTTATTAATTTTGTATATTATATATATTACTATTATCGTATTGCCCCCGGTGAAAAAATTTTCTGGATCCGCCACTGGCTTAGGTCATAAGGGGGAATAAATAATTGTCTGATTTATTTTATCAAAAATATATTTAAAATAATTAGAAATTAAATTATAGAAATATATTTAAAAAATAAAAAAACGTAGAATTCAGTTATCCGATATAAATATTCTTTAGACGATATATTTTTATTAATTTTGTATATTATATATATTACTATTGTCGTATTGCCCCCGGTGAAAAAATTTTCTAGATCCGCCATTGTGTGTGTATTGGTTAACAAAGAAAAATGGGAGAATGTGTCGAATTGGTTCACATCCTTGTCAGGTAGTTCCTTCTTTACTTTGTATAAAATTGAGAATTTTCTCCAAAAGTCATTATTGGATTATTACGACACTTAGGGATATGTTTATGTTCGGTTTTTCGGAATCGAGCATATCGAAACAAAAAATTCATTACTATTTTTTAATCGAACAATCTAAAACTCTCGAACGAAATTTTTTTAGAGAATAAAATCAAACCGAATTTAAAAAATAAAAAAAAAAACTGACTTTTTTATAAAAAAAATTAATTTATTTTAATAAAAACTGAAATCGAACCAAATCAAAATCAGATCGAATCAAATATAATATAATAACCGATTGATATATATTTTTATAGAATCGAAAAAACTAAACCAAATAATTCATCAACCGAACTCGAATTGAGTACCTTAAACGTCCACCTCAGAACGACTATATACTTCTTTCAATGATATTTTTTAGTTTTTGTTTCCCCACATTTTAACCAACTTTACTAGGTTGACCAGGTAAAAAAAAATTACTAATTATTTTATTTTTATTTACTATCCAATCCTAGTTGTAAAAATACAATAAAAGTTAGTTACGATTATCCATAAACTTATACAATACTTAAAAAAATAACTCTACTGATTTAAGTTATATATATGAAGAGTATTAATATTTTTAAAAAGATAATTATAAATTAAAACTGTGAAATCGATTTTATATACCAACGGTTCCTTAAAATGTTTGTCCATATTTATTATAAAAATTTAGAAACAGAACATCTACTTGGCAACGCATGTACATATTTTCTTCAGTCATATATATATATATATATATATATATATACACCTTCTATCTGTATCACTTTTGAAAATTCATAAACAGAACGTCTATTTGGCAACGTATATACGTATTTCTTCAGTCATATATGCAATTCAAATTTATATAGTTATATTTTCAAAACTATCTCTCTCACTTCTTTTATCTTCTAAATTCCTTTTTGAATTTATACTAAGAGAAACATTCCACGTGAAAAAGGGTAAATTAGCACCAAATTTCAACCGTACCCGAATCCGACCCGATTGGCTGACCCCGTTACATCCGGTTCAGGCCACGCAGATCTCACCACGTGTCGAGATCGCGACGAGAGTTCTCATGAAAGACAAGGACACGTCGATGGTCAAAGCCCAGAAGCTTTACAACACGTGGAGTTTCGTACGGCCCGCCAGATATTTTATTTTGTAATTTTTTTTACTATATTTAATTATTATGGCATCAACTCTTCGAACTGGAAAGTAAAAAGGGGCGACGCGTAAAATGAAGACGATGTCACGTGACTTGAAGGACAGATCACGTGAATAGGCAGCGTAAGTTTTCTTCTCGTTTATTTGATGGGAAACGAATGTAAAACCACGATCCATTCGTAAGGATAATGGATTTTCCTTTTATTATATAGTGAAAATGTGTCAGGAAATTATTTTTTCAATCTAAAAATTGAGAGGATAAGATCCAAAATTATGCATAATAGAGTACGGAATCATGCATTTGTCGTTAGCAAAACAATGGTCGGTCATGAATGGGGCATGATCCCTCGTCGGGGGGTCGCCTCCTTCAGAGGTGGCATTCTTATCATGTACGTACGCATGTATCCTTTCATATGTACCTTTTTTTAATATAAATATATATTCTTATATATATATATACACACGTATACACACACACACAAGAAACATATATATTTCCCAATTAAAAGTCATGTACATTACATGATCGAGGTGATGTGGATATTTGCATGTGTCTGTGTTTTCGTATAGATTATATGACCGAATCTTATAAAAACCATTTTACCCGTGAATATATTACAGACATTGGAAAAAAAACGTTATAGGCTAAAGTTTAAAAGTAATTATTTACGTCTCGAAGATTGTAGAATCAATTTATAATTCAGGAAATACATATATACGAAAACGTTATTGATTAACGAAAGAATCTAAATGTGTTACTACAAGAAGTAAGTAATAAAATAAACGGAAGAACTATGAAAGAGACATGAAACATCATGACAAACGAGCAAAGCTCTAAGGTCATGTCTCTTTCCAGTTGTCACGCCCGAAAATTTTTTTAGGGAAAATTTCAAAAAAAAATACTAAACTTTTTAATTTTGATAAGAAAAAATTTCCAAAAAAACATTGAAGTTTATTTTTTATCAAATAAATATTAAACTTTTTAAATGAATCTAAAAAAATACTGAAATTTTTAAGTGATCCAAAAAATACATGAACTTTTTTACGATTATAAAAAAACATTGAATTTTTTAGTGATTAAAAAAATACATGAACTTTCTTCGATTGTAAAAAAAAAACTGAGTAAAATAATCTGACGTATTCGCATCTCCTTGTGACACGTCAATCATTTTATTTATTTTGACAACTGTAGAAGAGTTAAGTGTTTGTTTTGACAAATTTAAAAAGTTTAATGTTTATTTGATAAAATAAAAAGTTTAGTATTTTTTTGTCAAAATTTAAAAGTTGACTGTTTTTTTTGGAATTTTCTCTTTTGATAAAAAACACTGAATTTTATTTTTTGTCAAATAAACATGAAAATTTTTAAACAAATCTAAAAAAATACTAAACTTTTTAATTGATCCAAAAAATACATGAACTTTACTGCGATTATAAAAAAACACCGAATTTTTTTAGTGATAAAAAAAATACATAAACTTTTTTCGATTGTCAAACAAAACTAAATAAAATAATCTGACATGTTTGCATCTCATTGTGTCACGTCAGTTATTTTGTTTATTTTGACAATCATAGAAGATTTAAGTGTTTATTTTGTAAAACTTAAAAAGTTTAATATTTATTTGATAAAATAAAAAGTTCAGTGTTTTTTGTCAAAATTTGAAAGTTGAGTATTTTTTTTTGAAAATTTTCCTTTTTTATAAAAAAATTGTATTAGTTGTTGGAGTTTTTGTTTTTCATTGAATGAAGATATTTTATGTAAATTTTATAAATTCTTCAAACCTACACAATTTCAAAACATAAATATTTATGGCTTTGATGTTAGCATAATTTTCAATCCTGTAAATAAGAAACTTTGTTTTCATTTTTCTACACACCAAGCTTGACGGCGAGAAAATTCTGACAAAGAAAAAGATTGAATAATTATGTGCTCCATATATAGAGTTGATTTCATTGAATTGATTTAAATAACACTTAAATAGTTTTATGGTTTTCTCGTTGAAATTGAGATTATTACTCACGTAGGTAAATAATCGAGTTCAAAAATTATTACCGCAAGATTTTAAACTTCTGATGATTCAATATTAATTTGTACGGTAGTAACTTTATGGAATTAATTTATGGAGGCAATTTGGAGATATTGTAAGATGGGGTTTGTATCGATTTGAATATTTGATAAAACGGGTAACTTATATAATTCGATGAAGTTAATGCGAGGTGTAAAAGGAGAGAAGTTGGAAAATAAAGTAAAAAAGCAATAAATTTACGTTAAACTTGTGGCCCTTGAAATCGGAACGAGTGGATATTCATATTATCACCAACAATATTAATAATAATGATAAAAATTCAATATAAAATAGTTTTTAAGACTAATATATTTCCATAATATCATAAATTATCAAAATTCTTGAGCCAAACTACAATGGAGAAAAGGATTTTATCATTATTATTATCAATTAAGTAAAATTTGAGGAAACAAATGCTCCGAAGGAAATTAACTATATGATAAGAAAATAAAAAATATGTCTAATGTCTTTCGGGATAAAGATTTTTTTGTTTAAATGTAAAAATATAATGTGATTGTCATTTTACCCTTCTAATGATATAATTATAGTATAATGACAAGCATAATAGTAATATAAGTATAACCCATGATATATACTGCCGCTAATTAATTTTAAATTAACAAACCAATAGATTAAATATTAAAATTAACATTGAAACAACTAAATATCAACAACAAGTATTTATGCATATTTGGCTAAGACTTCGACTGGTTGTACCGTAACAGTTTCGATTGTGGATGACATCATTTTCAAAGCGTTTAATAGTGATTATGAATGATTAGTACTGACTGGTTGATAAGTTGTTGTTGGCAGCAATTACGGATAGGTGCGGTTAGAAGTGAATGGTAGGGGTGTAAAACGGGCTAGCCCAGCTCGGCTCAGCCAGCCCGGACCGTCCCGATCTGGAAAATTTTCAGTCCAGTCCAGCCTAACCCATTTTTTAGCGAGCCAAAAATAGGTCAGCCCAACCCAGATCGTTTTAACTCGCGAGCTAAATGTATAAATTTTAAAAATAAAATTTTAATACTAAAAAATATTTTAAAATAATTTTAATATTTAAAATATTTTTAAAATATCTAAAATATAATAAAAAATTAAAATTTTAAACAAAATAAACCAAATATGTAATAAAAATACATTTGTATATATAAAAATATATAAAAATTTTAAAATTTTAAAAAAATAAATATTTTTCTGGCCCGCGGAGCCAACCCA
>NW_010966177.1:8649496-8658322 GCF_000463585.1 Tarenaya hassleriana
TCCAACCCTGGTTGTGGCCCGTTTTTTATGGGCTCGAAATACTTGAGCCCGACTCGAAAAAATATGGGCTGGTTCACGAACCAGCCCGCGAGCCGGACTCATTTTACATCCTAGTGAATGGTTCGTTGCGGTTGCGTTTTGATATAAATTATCAAAAAAATATTATTTTAAAATAATATTTTATAATAATTTTAATTAAATTTTTAGTATCATTTGATAAAAATTAATAACTAAATTTATAATAATTAAATAATACATGTAAAATATAAATATTATCAATTTATACTATAAAAAAACAGTTATATAGCGATGGAAAAATCCGTCGCAAATACAAAGAAAATCCGTCACAATTAAAAATTTGCGACGGAATGCGACAGACTTATTTCCGTCGTTATAGCGCTGTCGCAAACGTATAACGGTCGTTAATCCATCGCATTTTTGCGACGGAAGAAATCTGCGTTTTGCGACGGAAAGTGACGGATAATTCCGTCGCAAATTGCGACGGAATTTTTTCCGTCGCAGTCCGTCGCAAATGTTTTAAAATTTTAAAAAAAATATATAAAAAAACTATATACTATATATACACGTACATATATACATTTTCACATACACATACACCTATATACACATATATTCATACACAAACATTATACACATACAAATATATATACATATATACACATATATTTTCATATACACAAACACACATACACATTCACACATATACACATATACACATACATAAATACTCATACATATATACATTTCACAAACACATACACATACACATAAACACACACATATACACATATATTCATATACACATACAATCACATATACATACACATACATATTCACATTCACATATATACACATACACATACATAAACACACACATACACATTCACACATATATACACATTCACTTACACACATATATAAACACACACATATACATTCACACATATATATACACATTCACACACAAACATACATACATACATACAATACACACACATTAACAACACATAAACATACATACACACAAAATATACATACACATATATAATCCATATATACTCATATATACATATTCACACTCATATACATATACATATACCTTGATATATCTTGGAGATATTTTGGAGGAAAACAACGTTGGAAAAAAATTGGAGAAGATTAAGATTTTTTTTTGGAAACTTCAAAGTCTGAAGAAAGAATACGAAGTCGGTGCTTTTATTTCGTGTTGCGACGGAAATTACCGTCGCCATCCGTCGCAAATTTGCGACGGAAATTTCCGTCGCCATCCGTCGCACAACGAAATAAAAACCGCGAAATAAAATCCGTAGCTAATTCTGAAAAATAAATAAATTAAATTTAAAATAATTAAAATTAGCATTTGCTACGGAAATTTCCGTCGCAAATAATGTTTGTTATTGCGACGGCAACATCTCCGTTGCATTCCGTCGCAAATTTTCGACGGATTTTACGACTCTTTGAGACGTAAATTTTTTTTCCGCATTCCGTCGCTAAACCGTCGTATTCCGTCGTAATTTTGTATGCGACGGAATTTTCCGTCGCAAGTTCCGTAGCTATACGAGAATTTTCTTGTAGTGTTAATTTATTTCTAAGTAAAAAATAATTTTGTTATAAAAATTATTTAAAAATAAAAGGAAAAATCGCATATAAATACCTAAACTTTTACAAAAATCCTACATAAATACATGAACTTTTCTAAAATCTTATATAAATACCTAAACTACTGAAAAACTCTCAAATAAACCCAAATTCCGTTAATAACATCATCTATTTTTATTTGAAAATATCTAAAATTTATATTTTTTTGGAATTTTTTCAAAAGTTTAGGTACTTATATAAAAGTTTTAAAATTAAAGTATTTGTGTGGGATTTTCATAAAAGTTTAGATATTTATATACTATTTTTTCTAAAAATAATCATTATTAAATTTAAAAATTATACTATTATATTTTTTTATTAAAATATAATACTTGAAAATAATATCAAACCATAACACTAAATAAAATATCGCCAATATATATATATATATATATATATATTAGTGTTTTATATATTTTTTAATAAAAATATTTTAGTTTTTTGTCAAAATGTCAGAAACCGCTATCAAAACGAAAGTTGAAAGGTGCGATTAGAAAAACAAGTTTGGTTGTAGATGCAGGTAGTTGCGGTTTAACCAGTCAGTTTTTTAATCGTGTCGAAAATCGTGACCGTTTTGTTTGTGGATAACAGCGGTGTAATGTCCCCTACTTGGTTCTATTATTTTATATAATTAACTCTGAATAAAAAGGATAAATGAGAGGTCGAGCCGTTGCAGTGTAGATGTGGAATTGCTTCTAAAATTAGTAAAGAAGCTTCAGAATCCCTTTAATGTCTCTCGAATTTAACGTTCACTAAATTGTTCCAACATGTCCGTCCTTCACAGACATTTCTTCCCTTTTTCTTATTCTATTTTCTTAATATCACCTAAATTGATTTCTATAATTAATGAATCATATTTTTTAATGATAAACAACGGAAAACAAACAAATAATTTTGAGAGCTCAATTTCTTTGTTTTAAAATATAAATAAAAAATTGTGATTCTGTGGTCGGATTAGTTATGTAATTTAAAAATAAAAGGATAAAATAGTAATCAAGTTTGGGAGTAAATGTTTTGTGGGATCGCAAGCGTATCTAAAGTTCGGAACACGTGGCGATGTAAAAGAATCAACATGCCTGTCACCGTAGTTCCTCAAAGTCTCGTGATAAAACGCCACGTTAACAGATAAGGCCAACGCGTTACGCATAGGCAGTCTTGCGCCGCTGTTTGATACTCATCTATGACAGGCCTGTCACGGAGAAGTTCACCATTTTAACTGCGGTGGAAAAGTAGCTCCTAGGTAGATAACCCAACCATGGTTAATGAATAACCATACCACAGTTAAACATCGCCATTACTCTCTCTGCAGCTATATAAACAAGCAAAGCCTTTGCCGGTGATTTAGCAAGCACAAACCCATCTCAAGAAATCGAAGGATGTGATTTGGCCGGAAAAAGGGTATCCGAAATGATGATCGGAGAAATTCAACGATCTCATCCAAGTGTTCATATTCCTCCGTGCCCGGTTTCCGACGACCATACTGCGGCGGAGATGTATTATCCGGCGTTCGGAAGCCCTGACGGGAACATGCTTGGAGCCTTGGCGGCTCTACAGCGTTATCTGCCGTCGAGCGAACCGGATCCTGACTCCGACCCGGATATTTCGGGTCCGGAATCTCCCGTCCACGCTTACTCCTCTGATCATTTCCGCATGTATGAGTTCAAGGTGCGTCGTTGTGGGCGTGGTCGAAGTCATGACTGGACGGAGTGCCCGTATGTTCATCCTGGCGAAAAAGCTCGCCGGAGAGATCCGAGACAGTACCATTACTCCGGCACGTCTTGCCCCGATTTCCGAAAGGGGGGTTGCAGGAAAGGTGACGCGTGCGAGTTCGCTCACGGAGTTTTCGAGTGCTGGCTTCACCCGGCTCGTTACCGGACTCAGCCGTGCAAGGACGGCGGGAACTGTCGCCGGCGAGTCTGCTTCTTCGCTCACTCACCGGACCAGCTTCGGATTCTTCCGCAGCAGAGCCCAGATAGGGTCGATTCCTTTGAGTTATCGTCTCCGATTCGCCACTCCAGCGCCAGGGCCTTTCAGTTCTCGCTCTCTCCGATATCGGGTTCACCGCCGGTGAGTCCGCGTACTGACTCGGAGTCGACTCAGTCGCTGAGCCGTTCTTTCGGGTCGAGTCCGGTGAACGACGTCGTTGCATCGCTGAGGAACTTGCAGCTTAACAAGGTAAAGTCTCTTCCGTCGTCTTGGAACACTCAGTTCCGACGCTACCGGTCCGGGTTCGGGTCTCCACGTGGATCGGTCCTGGGACCCGGGTTTCGGAGTCTACCCACGACCCCGACCCGACCCGGGATCGGGTATTTGGATGTATGGGACAAGGAATCGGATGACGAACCGGCGATGGAGAGGGTCGAATCGGGTCGTGAACTGCGAGCGAAGATGTTCGAGAGGCTGAGTAAAGAGAACTGCATGGATCGGGCCGACCCGGATCCGGATCAGAATCCGGGTGAAACCCCTGATGTCGGGTGGATCTCGGAGCTTGTGAAGTAGACGAAGGTGAATTGTCTCTGATTATTAAACTATTAATGTTCTTTTTGGGATTTCCTCGGAGGAGATCTTTGAAGGTGGATTTTCCCGTGAAACAAACGAGGCCGGATATTAATATTATGTGTTCATATTATTTTTTTACTAATTTCACATTCTCCGATATATATATTAAATATGGAATTTTGGGGGGAGATTTCATTAAAAAAAAAAATAAGACTTTTGAAGGAGAAGATTGCAGATTTAATTTCATTGTATAGAAGAGAGGCTTTAGAGGGTTATTATGTGTTATTAATATATTGAGGTTTTTGTGTGTGTGCGTGTGTGTGTTTTGTGATTTTTTGTAACACCACCAATCTTGAATGTACCCTCTTTATCTTTTTCATCAATGAGAATGTAAATTATTATTAAATTTGGGATCAACTGTTAAATGGTTTCTTGAATGTTTCAAGTTCATGAACTTTGACGTTCCATTTTTTTTTTTTTTGGTAATTTAGCAATTGAAAATGATGTGATATAAAGTCATAGGATCTTATCAGAAGAGTAATGAATGAGTTTGGGTCATCGAGTTGAACGGGTCATGGGGGAAGAAAAAAACAGTTTACTTAAACTACAAGTTAGAAAATTATTACAGCATTTGGATGTAGTGACTAAAACATTTAATACTCGGTAACATTTATTCTTGCATGACTTGACGATCCACTACCGTGTATAATATTAAACATTATAGAATACCATGGGAAGAACGTATTTCTCGATTTCAAAATTGTGGGTGAACTTAGAATATTATTATTATTTTCGATTGCATTTTTTTTTTTGGGGGAATTGGGTTGGTATTATGGATAACGAGCCATGCACACATCAAACTCTTAAGATATTTGCAAACTTTGGATTAGAAAAAGTCGCATTGACCTTTGAAAAGGAGGCTTTGATATGCGTTATCCAAAGTGTTGATTTAGACCAAAATTTCCCATACCAATAATGACAAAACCCAAAAGGGAACATGTAGGTCCATATTAGATATGTGATCATATTTTCGACAATTTATTTTAGAGGACACGAGGAGAGAAGAGTAAAAATGTCAAAAGGAAGAAACCTAAATGTACGGGCAATGGTTGTGGACCAAAGACAGAAATCAATGCCTTATCTCTTCATAAGATCAATCCACTCCAGGAAGAAATCCAACCCTGGTGATAGATTTAGGTTTTAAAAATTCGATTGTTCCATTTATTTTCATTTTGAACCAATGATATTTATTATTAGGTATAAGATCAAACTTTGTATTAAAAACACCACAATCCCATTCAGTGGGAGTAAACCAGATGATTACCACAAAAATCTTCATAAAGATACATTGTAGAAAGAAAAAAATAATGTTATAAAACACTCGAATGCAAAGATGACAGAAGAATTTGATATAAGGTGTGGATCCGATTCAATCCGAATCGGATCCTTATATATACATAATGCATCGTCTTTTTCCCTTTAATCAATGCAACAGCCCCTTTTGTTGGGATCTCTCTGCAGTGAATTTCCAGTGGACTGACCTGCCATAGTAAACGAGGCCTTTCACCAAAAACACTATCCAACCATTGGAATGGACTTCAGTTCGCTTGCAAAAACTATAAACATTAACTTCTTATATTGAATTCAACTCTGTGATTTGGGTTCGATTTTTAATAGTAAAAATACTTACTTTTTGAAAGGAAAAAAAGTTTGTTTTTTAGTCTGCTCGGTTTCAGGAAAATCATAACTATTCGGTTCTTATATAGGATAAGCTCAATTGTTCGGTTATTAACCAAATTGCTCACTCTTGCCCGAAAAGTTTCTAACGACTCATACCTTAGAGAGCCATCTCGGCCTGTAAGGCAGCAAGTTCATCTTCCTCTTCTGTCCGCTGCTTCTGGGCAGCAGGACGAGCGGTTTGCCTTCCTGCAGGCACGGATACAGTGGCTGCCGGTGCTGTTGTTGCGGGCTGAAGAAGTTGCTCTTCCAGCTCGGCCCCTTCTAGTTCTTCTAGTTCCGCTTCTAGTTCATCCTGCCAAATTGAAAAAAAAAAACACATATTTTTCTCAAAACTGTTATTCTATAACCGAAATGGAAATATGCCCGAGTGCACAAAGAATATGGAAGGTACCTCGTCGAAATCAGCTGCAGCTCCAATTGGAGTGGACAATGCTTCCTGGATCTGTTTCATATTCTCTGTCTGCTCATTGATCTCATCCATGGTCTTGTCCACATCATCAATGTTTCTGCAAACAAAACGTGTTACCAGAATACCATTAGCAGCAGCTTAATCATAATTTCACACTAACAAAGGTGATTCTTTTCCGTTATGCTTTTTTTTCAGACAGGTGAAACATGATGAACTCAAGCAAGAGTGAGGGGAAAGCCAAGTTGGAAGAATTCAATGAGAATGTATGTAAGGACACGACAAGCTCATGTTGGAGGAGAATCTATAAGAGAATCAATGAAATTGATAGTAAAGAGACCATAAAGAAATATAAGTGCACAGATTATCAGTACATACGTTGCTTTCTGCATAGCCTTCATTGCAGCAGCTCCACTTCTCAATGCATCCACAGTTTCAGTAGTTGCTTTGGCACCTTCTAACATAATCATCTGTTTGAAAACAGGTATAAGACAGTGATAAGGTACCACTGCTGAAATTAGCAACCTTTAAAAACGTTCTTAAATGCAAAGATAAGGGAGCTGACTTGATCATGAATACGGAGTTGGAAATTTCCCAGCTGTTCAACTTGTTGTTCATATAACCTCTTTCTTTTCAGACACTGTATAGCCGCTGCATCAGAACAATATAACTAAGCATTCTAATACTCGAAATGCAACACATACATCCATCCATACAAACCCAAAATCCCAAATACTTGCATATATATGCATGTGGATCCGGTTATAAAATTAAACATAGATCAAGTCGTACCTCGTTTGTTCTTTGCCCGGGTGAATTCCTTTGCTTTTTCGACCTCGCCAGCAGCCTTCTTCAGGAGCACTTTCTCCTTTTTCTCCAACATCTCAAGTGTCTGCAAAAACCAGTAGTATAAAAAGGGCACCAATGACACGATGCTGCAGAGCAAAAAACAAACTACTACGCCACTCTTCTGAAACACACAAAGAAATTCCTGCCATGGAAACCACAAGCAGCATATCTACTGTAATCTAGAGAGACCTAACCCAACCTACAGCCCGAGCAAGTTCCCATTCAAGATGGACCCCTGAGACCAAATTGAATGTCTTAAGACAAAAACAGATCAACACAAGAATTTGAAAAGATCATGATTATCCCCATGCAAAGATAATCCTCCCTGAAATCACTGACATCATCAACCCTGAATAATCCAAGCAACAGATCTAGAAGTACTAACAACGAAGATTTCAGCGAACCGACGACAGAGAGTCAACCGACACTGATAAATCAGCTTTCAAATCGAACAAAAAGGACCAAAAAGAGCGAACCGGGAGATACCTCGTTTAGCTTGTCTAATGTTTGGAGAGCATTAGACTCCTGTTTGGGTTTCCCGAAGAGCCGATTCATGAACATGGTTAATTATCCGTGATATAGAAATCCAATCCGATCTCCTCGGAAACAGTAAAAACGATCAACGATCGCCGGAATTCCGCGAGAAACTACGAAAGATGAACCCAAATCACGCATATATAGATCGATTAGACCGAAGTCGCCGTGAAATAAAGAGGAAGAACAAATCAAATTCCAGAAGAATTAGACGACAGACAGAGAAAATCCAGATACCTGATATAAACAATTAGGGATTTACGATGAGAGATTTGGGAACGGAGATATAATCGATCGAGTTTTTTTTTTTTTTGGGCTTAATCGTGTTGTGTTCGACGCTAAAGATCGAACGAAGCTCCTTTACCTTTTCCACATGTTGGAAGCATTAATCTCCACGTGTCAGTTACATATTGGTCGAATAATTAGGGCATGGGCACGCGGAGTAGAGGATTACAAACTCCTTCCCACCCTCAAAGCGGCGCCGTTTTCCAAAATGAAATTAAAAATGCTACTTTTTTAGTCGCTCCAAATGTATACTATTGTTATATATCATACAGTTATTTTGATTGTTATAATAAGATGACAAAAAATTAGTTTTAATTCAATTAATTTCACTTAAAAAAGTCTAATTAATTTGAATTCAATTTAATTTCGATTCTTATTCTATTTGTGTACTAAAAAATAAAAGTATACAAAGTTAGATGATAGAATATATGGAAAAATTTTGAACTCATAACAATTAATTTTATACGAAGCCCAAGCTATGATTGAGACCGTCCTAGTACATTCATTGGTTGAGCCATGATAACGTACTACAACTAATAATAATAACATCGAGCAACATTTATGTATTTCCCATGCATAATAATAAAAAAAAACAACTAATCGAAGAAAAAAAATATTACCATTGAACCCTAAGTCGGTCGATTTTTCCGACGACATCCTCTCGAACACCTGAACACGACGGCCGGTGCACCCGAGCTCCGCCGCCACCTCCGACGCTCCTCCGCCGGTCTCTTCCACCGCTTTCTCCGCTCGCTGACGTGGCCTCCGGCCTCTGCCTCGGCGCGCTATGCGACCTCAGCTTCGCCCTGAACGACGTCGTGTCAGGCATGGAGCTC
>NW_010966177.1:8658397-8661954 GCF_000463585.1 Tarenaya hassleriana
ACCACCGGCCGCCGCCGCGGCTGGAGACGGAGAAGCAGGCGCTGATAGACGGCGAACCTCCGGCGATCCGAGGCGTGCTCTGGGCGGTGGGGAACTTGGTGCAGCTGCTGCAGTCGTCCCAGTCGGGTTTGGGTATCGAGAGACGTGGCGGGATCCGACCCGATAGAGGAGACGAGAACGTCCGGCGAAACGGATCGTCGGTAAGATCCGACCCGTTTGAAGCGGGTCTTCGGGTCTTGTACGTTCTGGGTCTGGTCCCAGTGTCAACTTCCACTATCTTTGCGGTTTCTTCACCGTTGTTTCGGTTTTCCAGACAACCGGAGAACTTCTCCTGCAAATGCATCGAACCGGTTACTAAGAAGATTTCGGTTCGGTCAGTGAAATAACCGGGATTTTATTACCATGGATTTCCTGGGCGGACCGGCGTAACCGGACCGGCGAATAGACCTGTGAAGCTTAACGGTGGCCTGAGCTCGAACCAGAGCCTCCATGCTTCGTAGCGTAGCAGCCGCTTGCCTCCTCACTAAGTAACCTCTCACCAACGCTTGTATCTTCACCACTCCTCTTAACGCTCTTAACGCTTTCCTCGCCTGTAACGTTAAATCATTAATTCGAGACTAAGCTTTAAAATTAAAATAATAATAATAATAATAATAATTATTATTATTATTAGTACCAAGTAGCCTCTGAATGCACATTGGATCTTTGTTGCAGCCAGTAGTTTCTCACGGCCGGTTCGACGGAGCGGGCCGCTTCGTCCGGTAAGCCTAACCACAGCGGCTGCAGCTGTGGATCCGGTTATAAAATTAAACATAGATCAAGTCGTACCTCGTTTGTTCTTTGCCCGGGTGAATTCCTTTGCTTTTTCGACCTCGCCAGCAGCCTTCTTCAGGAGCACTTTCTCCTTTTTCTCCAACATCTCAAGTGTCTGCAAAAACCAGTAGTATAAAAAGGGCACCAATGACACGATGCTGCAGAGCAAAAAACAAACTACTACGCCACTCTTCTGAAACACACAAAGAAATTCCTGCCATGGAAACCACAAGCAGCATATCTACTGTAATCTAGAGAGACCTAACCCAACCTACAGCCCGAGCAAGTTCCCATTCAAGATGGACCCCTGAGACCAAATTGAATGTCTTAAGACAAAAACAGATCAACACAAGAATTTGAAAAGATCATGATTATCCCCATGCAAAGATAATCCTCCCTGAAATCACTGACATCATCAACCCTGGATCTAATCCACGTGGCTTCTCTCTCCGATATGTTCTCGTGGGTGTCGCAGAGACCGACGGCGGAGCTCCGGCGGTGATGGTCGCTGGAGCTGCAAGAGGGTTTGAACCCGAACAAGCCCTTCAACCACCTCGTAGCTTTACCCATGGATCGATCTCACTTTATGTTCTGTAAGATTCTCTGCCGGTTTGGTTTGGTTTCTCCCGGAGATTCAGAGAGAGAGAGAGAGAGAGAAGTGGCAGGAGAGAGATACGAAGAACACAACAATGCGTACTATATTGGAAGTATTGTAGTATTGTGGGGAAGGGGGGTCCATATTTACGGGTTGATAATTAAATAATATTTGACGCCTAGTGAGAAAAATAACTTTGGTTATTACAGCGCGCCACATTTTATTTTCAGTTAGGAATTTAGATTCGATTGAAAAATGATAGATTACATGAATTTACGTGAGCTACACAAATATCCTAATATGTGTAACGCATACATCTTACCATTTTAAGCATATGGTATATCGCTTTACTCCCGAATTTCCTCGCACGTAAAAGTTCATATGTTATTTCAATTACCATGTTAAACGATACATAATATATCTAGTCACAATGTGTATACATATATAGCTATATTTATATATGTTCAAGTTATAATTATTCCGGTAAAACTATAACGTGGAATGACAGCACATAGGCACATTACACACACACATATATATATATATATAGTGAGTGGTAAAGGATCTTTTTTCCATTTCATGCAAAACTGTATCTGCAGACGTTGTTCAAATAATCATAACCTTTTTTTACAATAAATTTCTTTATCCGATAAAGAAAACGGAAGAACGGGAAACACAAAATAAAAATTGAATTCCTCTTATACTCCATCCGTGACGTTTAATTCAAATTTCACGTTCATCAATATAGAAAAGGTGTATCGACCCCTTAATTTATATGATTTGTTTCATGGATCACTGCATGCACGCATGTGTGTACGTACGTACGTACGTATGTATGTTTTCCATATATATATATATGGACCGTATCTATAAACATACATTATATACATTGGAAACCCCAACTAAAGATCTTTTGATAAAGTTCTGATTAAAGGTAAAAAAGTGATTGGGCAAAGCGGCTGTAGAAAGCGACCAAAGCCAAAGATGAACAGAGAACGTAACGCTCGACCGACTCCAAACCCTAATATATCATGTTGTAAATTTTATCACATAAAAAAATAAAAGGATTATATTTTGTCACGCATAATTTGCATTATTAGGAAGAAGTTTATACAAGAAACCAAGATTTGGATCAAAACTCGTTCTTAATCTAGATTTGAATATTCATTTGGGAATAGATATTTATTTGGATTTCTTTGATCTTCTAGAAGATTTATTGAGTCGAAAACTCGGTAAATTTTTAGATTATAATTTTTTTTTTCAAGAAGTACATATTAATATACAGAGGCATAGATTGCATTTTCTCTCTGCTAATGAAGAATAGATGGTTTCGATTTTTTAAATGAATAAATTACTTATTATTGTATTATCATTTCTCTGTTAATTACCTACATATATATATATATATATATATGTATATATTTACCGTATGGGTGAAACAGGTAGGGTATGACAGATGGTTCAACTATGTACTCGTGCATGAAATCTCGCGGTCTCTCACTGTCAATTTTTTTTCCCTCTGGCAAACTCTGTAAATTTTTAAAGTTGAAAACGAAAATTCTTGCGACATCCTCTGTATTTATCTTTAATAGACCCAACAATGAAAAATAAATATATTTGTTGATACTTATATATATAATTATATTATATATACTATGTTCTTAAATAAGAGAAAAAGACAAGGTGAATTACAGGGAATGATGATATAACGCTTAATCGATGTGATAATTTACGTTAGAAAAAAAAGAAGTAAAAGAGAAATCAGGAGGAGGAGGTTGCAGAAGAGAATATCTTTGTGAGGTCACGAATCTTATGTATTTATGGAACTGAACTCCCTCTCACTTCACCAGCCTTTGACTCTTATCATATATACATATATGTGTGTATGTATATGCCTCGTGTGCAGCTTTTAAGCGTCTTATTTAAAGGGGCCGTTTTTTGAGGGCTTAGAAAATATTATTTGACAAAGGATGGGTCATTTTAGTTCTGATTTTTAAGTTTTAACAAAGAATATTAGTTTCAGATCTCATATATATATATATATATATATATATATATAGTTCATATGATATAAATATTTCTCTACACATGTATATCCATAATTAATATATTATAAACTATTCAATATTTGTCAAAGCCATGCCCACTT
>NW_010966177.1:8662027-8696001 GCF_000463585.1 Tarenaya hassleriana
ATCTCATATATATATATATATATATATATATATATATATATATATATATAATAAGGGAAACTGTAAATTTCATTTGAAAGCAGCTCTAAGAAGAACAAAGCCTCAGAAAGAAGCCACCACATGTTTTAATATCAGCAATCAGTTATTTCTCTATATTAAAAATGAAAAATCCAAGAGCCAAAGCCCTTCTCCTTTCACTCTCTTTGTCAAATACATTGAAAGCCAACTTCTTTAGCTTTGGTTATTATGGTCTGATAGGGTTGGTGGCCAGTCCCATTGATTGTGCAACTTCTAGAGCTGCTAAGCCGTCGGCTTGTTCCTACAAACGTTTAGTACGATATAACAACGTTAAGATTCCCGAGCTTGCGATTTTCTCGGTTATGGATAGGATGGATACGTGCAATACCTGAAGCCGGTGCAACAGATACATCAAGAAGAGATGGACAAACACCTGTAATGAAAATAAAAAGAAGTTTTTTTACGCTCGGGTTTGGTCCCACGAAACAATCTAAGGAGAGTGGGAATGAACAAGAGAGCTCACAAGATAGAAAAGAAGGATAACTCGAGCTGTTGGGTACCGCCAAAGGAACCTCGTTGCCCTTACAGCTCCCGAGTCTAATAGCTTAGCTGCCTTCTGCAACTGCAAAGAGTGGATGGTCCCAAAATAAAATAAAAGAAAAAGCTCGAAACTTTGAACAGAGATTTACAATATATGTGAATCCTGATAATCTCTACCTGTACGGTTGCTGTAGCCATGTGTCGGTGATACAATGGAAGAGGCCTGGAAGTTACACGGAATTGTTTAAGAACAAACTCAATGGTATAGCTCCTAACATCATCTTCCATCATATGTAACCCTCAGTGGACGTAAAGGAGACGTTTTCTCGAGACAGAAGAAAGAAGATTGTTCAAGAAACTTACTCGAGTGCCTTGATCTCGGCATCTTCTTCCCAAGTTGCAGATGTACGGCGTGAAACTCTGCTTCTTTCTGCCTCTACCTGACCACCAACAAAAATTCACAGTTTTTTCAGGTAACAAGTGGAAATAACAAATGATCATATATAAGCAATTTCGGCTATTCCTCGTCAAAGGGCAGTCCGGTGCACAAAGCATCCCCGTTGAGCGGGGGTCCGGGGAAGGGTCCCACCATAAGGGTGTATTGTAGGCAAACCTTATCTTGCAGAAATATCTGCAAGAGGCTGCTTCCAGGACTCGAACCCGTGACCTCAAGGTCACAACGGCAACACCTTAACCGGTGCGCCAAGGCTTCTCATCAAGCAGCATTTTTTTTTTTGCGGGACAGACCTGTGCTTCTTGTTGGCGCTTCATCTCCTTCTCCAACTGGAACTCAGCTGCAGCCTTCTCGCTCGTTATAGTCTCTAGTTGTGTTTGCTTGTAATACTGCATCACAATCATAGCAAAGCCATCATAAAACTTCTCAAAATGCCTCTATACTGTGAATCATTTACTACATTCTTGATCTTATATATTACCAGTAGATCAGTCAGTTCACGGTAGCGTTTCTCCAGCTCTATATGCTCCTACCAGGCCAAGCGTAAAAACGTTAAGCTGACGTTGACATAAGCATATACACAAAATGTTAACACTACATGAACCGATACAAAATCAAGAATTTGATCAACTTCCGATGAGTACGAGTTATCCATTTTCAGGCAAAACCGATAACAAGTGGATAACAGGTCCCCCACAAAACCCAGATCTGTTATATGAATTTCCGGTTTATGGGTTAGGGCTTTTTTGCTTCTGAACTCCCAATAGAAATGGCTTACTGCAATAAGCACAGCAGGTCTTGCGTACAAAGCGTTGAAAAGAGATATCAGACTAATAATCTATGACTTTCAAAGAAATCTTAACACCGCGACAGCAAGAGGATAGCAGATCTGCTGATCCCCATACAAGTACCAAGAATCATCCATGAGCATGGGAAAAAAAAAGACAAACAAACAAAAACTATAAATTCACCTGACGTGAGTAGTGTTCTGCATCCCTCTTCATGGCTGCCATTTCGACCCTCAACTTTTGCATTTCAGCCTGTAATAAAGAATGCGATAATGCGAGAAAAATGATAATAAAGAGAAAGCAATGCGCTTACAGAGCTGTGCCAATGTAGCAGATATACGCAAACATACCTCCATTGAAGAAAGCTTCTCCTCGGCATCTCTTTGACCTTGCCGGGCACGCTCTACTTCTTCCTGCCATGCCTGCACCTTCATGATTTGAAAAAAGTTTTAACTTGCTAGAGTACCACAATCTGAACTTTTAAAGAATTAATTAAAAGTTGCTTCCAGTGATTTAATATACTTGTCACTTCTATAGCTGAATTGGACAAGTCAGAATTCCATACGAGAAATCACATCCATAGAAAGCCAAAAGACAATCAAATCAGAAAGACTCTGACAGATGATAACCTCCAGTGTTACTGAGAGATCATCCATATAAATCCATACTTCAAGCTTCCTTTTTTTAATGACATGAGAAATTAGTAGGTTATTAGTCACAGTTCCTACTTTTACAGTAATGGAAAGGATAACAAACTAAGATTTGCAGTGTCTTTGCTCCAAAATCGTGAGCAGTACAACCATAACGTACCTGTATCACTTGATTTGCTTCTTCTGGAGATTTTTTTTGTCCTCGACGGGTGCGAGCTTCCATATCTTGCAGCTCTTGATTCAAAGATGAACACTCAACCTGCATATTGCTTACCAATCATTCTAAGGAACACCAAAAATTATGTGGTGAACAACAAATTACATATAAGATAGGTCAAAAGTTCATCCATACCTCAAGCAATGCAACCTTCTGCTCAAGTTCTGCCACCTTCGATGTCCTCTCATCTGCAATTCTCTAAAATTCAAGCAATTTGAAAGTCAACTTAAATGAATTATTGAGGAACAGAATTTTGAGAAGAATCCTATCTCTATCTTAAGCAATTTGAAAGTCAAACAGCATATTAACTTCAGTGTCCTATTTAACATGCAAATAAGCGATAATAATGCTGACATCTAAGAAGATGCTCATTTCACCTGGATTCTAGCAAGAGCTGTAGATGCTTCCAAAGCCCTGTGTTCCAGTTCCACTTCCCTTTCCATGGCAGCCTGTCTTGGAAAGAAAGAGCGGATGGTGTAAAATAAGAAGTGAATATAATTTACCATTGCAAACAATTTTCCACGAGTTGTGTGTGACTTAGCACGTATTTGTTTGGGCAACCAACCTTCTTGGTGGCGTTATGTGCAGCTCGCTCCTCTTCTGCTCTCCTTTCAGCAGTAGAAAGCTCCTCACGCAATGCCTGGGAGAAACAAGTAAAGTCCAAATGATCTGAGAATATTATGGATCTAACACAAACACACAGCCCAAGTAGTACTACCTGCATCATCCTTGTCTCCGTCAATTCCCTGTTTCTCATGATAGAATCCATGTCTTCCTGATAAAAGTAAACGTTTTAACAGAATGTTGGTCAAGTAAAAGGCAAGTGACGACCATGCAGTGAAGGTAACAGGAGATATTAAAGGCATGCCATACAATATTACAGGTACAAAGCAAAGAGAAACAACCAAAAGAAATGAGAGGGCTAGAAACCTGAAGTGAAGCCAAGTTTCCTTCAGTTAAAGCAGCTTGTTTTTTTAGGGAATCCATTGCAATGACAAGTGCCTCTATTTCTGAGTTTTTCGCTGCTAATGCTTCACTCATGCTGGACTCTACCTTAGTCACTTCACTTTTAGATGCAGACAAATCTCTTTGCAACTGCTTAATGTGAGCTTCATATGACTTGGTAAGCTCTTGCTGTAATTAAAAAAGAATGGTAAATAAAATTACCCCAATAAACACTTCCAGGTATCACATTTACTTTATACTATCTGGGTCACCACCAGAACCCAACCTGATGAACTTTACCTCTGCAGTGAGAAGCTCTTCCAACTGTGCATTTTCTGCTTTATATTCTTGGAGACGGGATGAAAGTCCAGCACAAACCTTCATCCATTAAGACATATTAGCAAACAGTCACGGAACTAATCAAGTCCACCCAATGTGGCATAGATGATCTTATCCAACAGATGAAAAACCAATTTGAAGCTGACAATCCATATTCTTGACTTTACATGAAAGTGGCAAAACATAGTTGAGCTTACCCTTGCTAACCTGGCTTCTTTTGACTGCCCAGTAGAAACCGCAGTCTTCAGCAACCCTTGAGCCTGGAAATTAGGAAAAAGATCCACAAACAAACGTACAGATGAGGCAAATCCAGTAATAGAGATGCAATATGCTACTTCTTTCACTTTCTCAGTATAACTAACCTCTTCAAGCTGATCTTGAATTTTCATGGGGGAAGTATTGGTTTTCTGTTTGTGCTCTTTCTCCAGGTTTTTGGAGGTATCAGATTTATCTTCAGCATCTTTACTTTGAACCACCTTCTCATCATCTAAAGGAGAAACATGCAATGCAGGTTTCGATGTCTCCACATCACTTTTTGAAGAACCATCTATCTCTCCTGGTTTGCTACACTGGGGAGTATCACCTAAATGCTCATCTCCAGCAACCTCGATTTCTCTATCCAGTGGAGTTGGTGGCTGATAGGACAAGGAATCATTTGGAACATCTCCATCAACAAATTTGACATTTGATGTTGATGAAGTAGCATCCTCAGTAGCATTCCCATCCGCAACGGTCAGTGGAGCAATTGTAGCATCAGCATCACTTTTTATATCTGCCACTGATTCTGCCAGCGGAGGAATGCTGTGAACATCCGCATCAGTCTGTTTATGCTGTCTTGTTGTCTTAGAGACAGAATCGGATGAAGAGGGTCCTTCAGTGGATACAGAAACTTCAGATGGATTTGCATCTAACCCTGATACCTCTGAGACAGATGCATTACCAGCAGAATCACTTGTTTTAGAAGACTTATCTGTCAAAAGCTTCTGTCGACCCTGCAATTATGGTCCGCAACTAAACAAGTTCATTGGGAGAGTTCACTCACTCAACATAGAGAACAAAATGTTCCAGGCTACAAGTCCATGGGTAATACCTTTGTCTTTGACCTTGATCTCTTTCCTTGAGATCCTTTCCCACTGGAAGCTTAAGCAATACAAAGACAAAAGACAAAATAATCAAGGAGAAAGGTATCGCTAAAAAGAGGACAAACAAGTATGCAAGTCAAAACTTCTCTAAGGCTAACTCCAGGCAAAAGACAGTGTTTCTTAAAGATTGAACACATGCTTCGTATTTTCCAGTTCAGTATCATCAGATACATTCTCACAGGAAAAATTACAACGATCACAGCAACGGGTTTCAGGTAAAAGAAAAGCATGATGTTGCTATCCAACGTCTCAGTTTCAGGTATTACCTAAAACGGGAGTTCCTCAATGGCTCAATCAATTACAAACTAAACCAAAATGGTAAATCTACTTGGAAAAGAGGAACCGGAACAGAAAATGCATAAATGGTGTTTGACAAGTCAACTAATTGACATTATAGTTATGTTTTGCATATCACACGAACCAAAG
Source organism: Tarenaya hassleriana (assembly GCF_000463585.1). Taxonomy (NCBI): domain Eukaryota; kingdom Viridiplantae; phylum Streptophyta; class Magnoliopsida; order Brassicales; family Cleomaceae; genus Tarenaya; species Tarenaya hassleriana. The sequence goes on from NW_010966177.1 coordinate 8,667,547, forward strand.
ATAGCATTTTTCCCCCTAGATATGATAGCTCGAGAACCGGAGAAAATCTCGATAGTAATTCTATTTCACGCATTGCTGGCATGAAACAGCATCAGTACCTGGCAACTGCGATTCAGATTGTTCTTCTGACAGCTCTCCAACCACTAACTTTGCCCTTCGATCCACAACCTCAAACAAATCTGACCCGAAACCGCAGTGACAAAATATCAAAATTCTTGCAATAGATTTGAACCGAAAGAGAGACATTTTCATGTTCAAGTACTCTATGCGTATCACAGGACAAATGCGATTCATGCATCCTTGGCGACCCAATGTAAGACACGGGGAAGAGAGCAACCGAAACGAAAACTTCGCGCGACAATCGAATCTTCAAAAGTGAATACCGAAAACGACCACATACCTTCAGCAGCTTTGAGCCAAGACGCCATTAATGATCAAACTCGAGGAACTTTCTGCGCAATCCTCGGCGGATCAAATCGACGGAGGAACTTCCATGCACCGGCGAGTCGGATCAGGGAACGTCGTTGATCGGATTCGAAACAGCAGCAGCTTCAGAGGTTACGAATCTCAAGCCGATTTCGGCAACAAAATTCCGCTGAACAAAAAAAAAAGATCTGAAGCAAGCGAGAGAGAAAAAAAAACTGGAATCGAGTTTCCAGGTCGATTCAGTGAGAAGATGGATTCAGATCGTTGTTCAAGTGGTGCCACGACCAATGGAGTTACGCTGGTCTCGAAGATCGGAGCCGTCGAAATAGGATAACTACACTCCGCCTAACATTCTTCGAAACAACTGCGAAGCGTTTTTAGTGAAAAGAAACGGCGGACATTCTCGGTGCGAGAGTCTCGAACGACATCCTGTGGTAGGCCATTCCGGGACAGGAGACGGGTGGGCCAACATGGGTTTATGTTCAGCCCAATTAGCTTAATAACATGTATTATTAATTACCGTAATTTATAATTATAACAAATATGATGGGTGTATATGCGTGGATTTCACCGTTTTAGGTTAACATACTAGTTGTTTTGATATATAAAAAATATATCGAACTGATATAATAACTAGGTCTAATTTTTTATTTAGAATATACTTTTCTATGCAAATTATGATGATTCTTTGTATTTTGATTAATTATTGAAAATCAGATTTATAATATTATCATATCATATAAAAGAGGAATACCTAGCCAAAAGCAGAAATGAAATATTATGATACGTATACATGGTCGGTAGTTTCTTCGTGAAGCGAAAATAATATACACATGCCACATATCTAGTTTACAACTGTAAAAGTAACATTGGTGTAGTACTCTACTCTCCAGGAAAAGTTGAAATTAACTTTCTACACCCCGTATTTTACATGTATTTTCAATTTGACCCACTTTTTCTTAATTGTAATCCAACGCCCCCACTCTTCCGTCGAGGAGGGACCAATACAAACGGTTTCTATACAAAACCTGTCGCCATATTCTTCTGCAACTTGAGGTTCTTGTAAAACCTCTTGATAAACTCCTCGGCTGCCTTGTCCACCAAGTTATCGTCTCCTCCTTCGTCCTTCACCGGAAAAGGAGAATCTGTCACTCTCACCGCCGGAAAAACCACCAGAGGTGAATCTCCGGCCACCGTGAACGGCTCATCATCGCCGTTATCATTACCATCTTCCAACAACTGGAAAACCCTCTGAACCGCAATCGCAGCCGCGGCTTTTTCGTCGTAACCTCCGCGGTAGCGTTTGCGTTTGGAAAAGGGGGCAAAAGGGTTCGCGGGGCTGTTGCTGCAGCTGAACTCGTACTCGCGGAGGACGAGTGCGGAGGAGATGACGTCAGCGTCGGAGCGGCAGCTGACGGAGGCCATGACGTCGGCGGGGCCGCCACGGTGGCGGCGGCGGCGGCGGTGGTGGAGGCTGGTGACGGCTTTGTTGCCTCTCTTGAGGATTAGGTTTAGGTCAAGCTGCATGAGCTTGCTTTTGGACATGCACGTCTTTACCATGTAGTAAACGATCCGTACCACTTTCCATAGCCTCTTCGCTGCTGCTTGAGCGTTTTGTCGTTCCATTTCCATGTCGAAGCCTCGGATTGCCTCAGAGGGTTAGAAATTTTTTTTTTCTATTTTCGCGGATAGATTTTTTTCCCTTCTCTTTCCCGTAGCGTTGTTAGTTTGTCAATGGGGGAGAAGGAGAGAGGTATTTAAAGGGCGAGAAATTAATTTAATAAAATAGAATTAAAATTTTAGTGCGAAGGAATGATGGATTTTCTATTTTTTTTTAAATGGAAGTTGCATAAAACCACAACTTTAGGAAAAGTCGGTCTCATTATAAAAAAAAAAAAAAAAAAAAGGGACGCACACCAATAATGAAGTACGCTTTATATGGTTTAAATTTTATTTTTTCGGAATCCAAAATTCCGATTCGACGAATTTAATGTTCCTACATGGTACATGTGTGTACTACTAATCCATAAATCATATGATGAAGATGAAGGGCTTTACTTTAACTCTGCAGCAAGCAAACTAGATGGTCAATTATAGTCTTTTTAAGAAGTGAATATATATATATATATATATATATATATATATACAAATATGCATATATATATATATATATATCGTTACAAAGAGTATAAATTAAGAAAACAAACAATCATTTGCACATAGAGCATTAAGTAAGAAATATTTTTACCAATCCCGTAATTAATTTTTTTTTAAATTCGAAAATTCACCATATCTTATTTTCAATTACATCTCTCGAAACTGCAGATACCGGAAACACAGTCCATATACCACAATTAAATGAATTTTCGAATTGGGTCAATTTCGTTATTAATTTGATATATATATTTTAAATAATCTCAAATATTTTGGGAGTAGTATACAAGATATAAAAATATGTTTGATTCAACCACAATTATATAGTTACTATTATCTTATGCTAAACTTTTTTTCTATTAATCCTATAAATAGTTCGAAGATTTATGATACAGAGTGCTTGGATGTGTTGAAAGTGATATAAATTGGGTGTGAGAATATTATGCAATATCTTTTGGTGGTTAGCTGATATGTATAGGAATTAAATGTGTGACAACATTCGAACGCAACGTTAATTGCAGGGGGTATAATTACAGGACTGTCCCTCTGGTGATTATGTATATGTACTCCAAACTTAAATTTTGATCAAATAATATTTTTTTATTATTATTATTATATAATTATAAATCATGTCCTAAAAGTTGATGGCAAAATTAGACCATTGCCGTGGCCACTAAGGCGACCCAAAAACTAAATAAAAAATTACGTTTTTTTTATTTTTGTGGTTTTACATTATAAAGTTTACCTTATCTTATAAGAAGTTATGAGCTGGTGAACCATTCTATATTTTTCAATTTGGGTTCAAAAAATTCGAGCTAAAAAAAAACAAATCGAATGAACCAGTTCATTGCGAGTCAGTTCGACGAATTCAGAGCTGACTTACAAGCAAAAAAATATATTTTTTTAAATTTTTAATAGTTTAAGAAAAGATATATCAATTTTAAATATATTTATTATTATTTTTAAATAATTTAAAAATATTTTTTGTTATATTTATTATTTATAAATATTTATTATTTTTATTTGGTTCACGAATCTACTCGTAGACTAAAGCAATTGGATCGAGTCAGAGTTTACTACATCATTAAAAACAACGAGCCGAACGAATTGAGCCGAAAACAAAATGATTCGGACCGATGTGGGCCGAACCGAATCGACATTACTAGTTCGGAGTGGACCCACGACATTAACATATACCATTATAATGTATTCCCCCGACAGAATCACAACCACAAGCTGCAACTAACTCTTTCAAATTTATGTGCAACACACATATGTGTGTGTGTACCATGTACTATAAGGCATGTTTAATGATCGGCCGTATATTTAATAATCTTAGTTTGTGGCATTCCCTTCGTATTAAGCTAAAAACCCTTTTATCATATTGATTGGAGTTAACCAACCAACCAACCATTATTCATTCTAAGGCTTTCGATTGTTGCAGAATCGTATTAATTTATGCGAAATCGTAGATCCAAACTTGGCATAAGTTGATTAAATATCCAAAATTTGTATAACCCATGAAAACACACACACACAAAATTCATGCAAAAAGGAAAGTCGGAATGATTACCACATAAAAATAATCTAATGAGCTCTATATACAGAGAGAGAGAGAGAGAGAGAGAGAGAGGGTAGATATATAAAAATTTATTATCAATACGTTATAATTAATAAGATAAAAAAGAAACAATTAGCTTAGTTTTTCGGTAATAATAAAAAATTGCATTAGGTTTAGATAACTGTTTTAAATAATTAATTAAAAATAACTTTAATACTATAGGGATAAATGAATTTAGTGATACTAATCTAGATAAAGATCATATTTAAAACTCAAGATTAAGTGGTTGAACTGGAAAAGAACGGAGAAAAATCTTTTCGATTCCACTGGTGGGGAGGGATGTATTTTTGGACCAAAATGGTTCATATACAAAGGTTGGTTCCGGGTCTAGGGTGGATGTAGTCGGGTCGAAGGCTCGAAGAACTATCCTGATTATAAAAAAAAAAGATATTTTCGAATTCATGTTCAAGTTTTCATTTGGGAATAGATATTTATCTGAATTTTTTCGGTCTTTTAAGAGATATAGTTTGGTCAAAGATTCGGTAAATTTTTGAATTATAAAAAAATTATATTTAAAGTGGTGATTAACGATAAGTTAGTTATATCAATCATTTAATTCGAAAATTTTAAAGTCTCGTCCTTCGGAGTCTGGTGCAGTGGTTAAAGGCCCATGATTCTCCAAGAGGTCATGGGTTCGATTCCACTCTCCAGCAAACCTGTCACCTTTTAAATGGTTTACCTGTTTCACGTGGTTTGCAGGCTATTACGTAGAACCGTAGGATTTATCACCGCGCCCGAAGGGCTGTCGTTGGGTTCCGCCGTTAAAAAAATAATAATAATTTAAAGTCTCTTTTTCTCTGCACGAAAACGACGGGAGAAGTGCGTTAGAAACGCCATGTAGTCCCCAATTAAAGTACCTATTGTTGGTGAAAACGACACCGCTTTTCTAATTTCCTCCACGTACCCATCGAATTTCACAAAAAGATAAAATACAAAGATATTTTATACTTTTTTTCCCTTACATTTAGTTAACAAAAGAGACCGTTGTAGACATGCATGGCCATGGACATCTTATCATTTATATGCATTTAGTGAGGATCAATGCTGACCACGCACATATATAAATTTGTAGGGGTGGACATTTCCGTGTTCGGGTTCTAGTCGATTCTTTCGATTTTACAAAAATTGATATCAATCGGTTATTATATTATATTATATTCAGTTTAGTTCGGTTTCGGATTTTATTAAAAAAATTAGATTTTTTTTAAAAAAATCGGTTTTTAGGATTTTTTTTTTTTAAAATTCAGTTCGGTAAAGTTTCAAAAAAATTCGGTTTTTTAAACTTAATATAGTTTGGAAATTTTGAACGGTTCAGATAAAAAAAACTATATTTTTCAGTTTAGAACCGAACCGAAATGCTCGCCCTTAGAAATTTCCATGTTTACGTAATAAAAGGAAGATTTTTTGGTTAAAGTAATAAAAGGAAGTTGTATAATATATGTTCAAGAATCCTCAATATTCGAAGTTTGAGAACGTTTCCAAAATTCTAACTGCATTTACGCACATATTTTTACTTGTCAAAATGATAAAAAGAATAAAAAGATTAAAGATGGATAATGATATTTATAAATTTTCTGATTTACCCACATACATATATATATATATAAACCATGGCAAAGAGATAAGACGGGTCCAAGATATCTAAAGAAAGTTTGGAGAGCTTTTCTACATGCCGGCTATCGTATAACGGGGACACAAAATTATATATTGTTATCAAACCGAAAGAATAAAGATGCTCCGGATATTAGATCGTTAATTATAATCGAAAACTGTATTTTAGGATAATGGGGAAGAATGTATTTTTTATTATTCTCTCTCTTTGAAAGTGTGCAAATGGAAGAATCCAAATGATCTATTTATAGAAATCCCGAAATTACTGTTCACGTATACGATCGGTGTGAACAGTAATGGTATGTTCCATCATAAATATATTTTATTTATAACATATATAATTTTGTCTACTATATATACACACATGCCCTATATATATATACAATTATAATTCAAAATACATTGTTTATGTACGTTGTTTTGGCAAAAGCTGTCGATAATATATGAATGAAATGTTAGCAGCTCATGATTTCGTTATATTTTTATCAAACAATAATCCAAAGAGAAACGAATTCCAGCATCTATATATTCGTAGAAGACATGCAGTTATATATATATATATATCTTGTTTTTTTTTTCTCTTATTGGATAAATAATTTGATTATACAGTTTTGTATTATTTAAACAATTTTACAAATAATAATTAAATGCGAAAAGCAGCTTTTGGGGGATGATGGGCCATAAGCCTCAGACCTTACAAGTGAAGGCATCTCAGCCCTTCTTCACCTCACCCAACACAAGCCACCTGTCTGTCTTCATTCACCAAAAGTTATTACATTTCTTTACACATATATACATACATACATATATGTCTATATATATATATATGGCTGTATGTGTGAGTATATATGCCCCTGAGAGTTTGAGTATATGTGTGTGTGTGTGTTTATATATGATTTCAATTATCAAATGACGTTTTAATTATGTATTGAGGATGAAGTTGTATCATGATCGAAATATATAATTCTTCTGAAAGAAATTAATTACAATCATTTGGATCGTCACCAATTATCCCGATAAACTTATATGTTAGAGTTGTTTCACCTTTTAATATCGATGTATAATAATAAAACAATTATATCAGTTATATGTTACAAGGACTAAAACATTAATATTTTGATTAAATGAAAATTTCTAGATAAGAAATTTTAATTTTCTATTATTTAAAGGGGCGAGTTCATTTTTTACCCCCTTTTTATTTGGTGGGAATATCCCTTTGTTTATGTGGCCTACAATTTTAAAGGAAATAATAGAGTTTTTATTTTGCCATATTATATGCATAATATATTTTTTCTTCTAATTTATATATTAATCTTTTCTTGTTCTGGTTGGGTGTTATGGATAAAATTTTAGGATCCACTATACTATGTTCCTCTAGTGGGAAATTATGATATATATATATGGGTGTAGTCTTGTCTTATATGTTTATTTATTTATTTTTGGGAAATTATGTTATATGCTATCCAATTAAAGTTTCAATAAGTAGAATTCATTCCTAATCGACCATGCGTGCGGGTCAATAATGTTCTCTTTTTATAGCCAGACAAAGGGGTGAGTAAAATGTATGAAAAAACCGAATCGATTCGTTATTTGATTCGTATTCGAACCAAAAATTTAGATATCAAGAGTTTACGGATACAGATCGGATACAAATATCAAAATCGAATTATCCGATATATTCGATCCAATCATTATTTTATAATAATATTATTAAATATAAAAATAACTTGTTATGAAGATTTAAAATGTTTAATATTTATATATATTTTCTAGGGAGATTTAAAAAAATGTTTTATATATATATATATCGTGGTTTAGGATGCTTAATCTTTTAAATATAGAATATATTTATATGTGATAGATTATGAATGTGTTTGTATCTGAGTTGATTTGGAATAATTAAATTATGAATATTAAATCGCCAATATCATTTATATTAAGTAGATGATACATTTTAGTTGTATTTGTGTTTGTTATTTAATTTTAATTCAAATTTTTATAATGTTTTAGGTCGGATATAAATATCCGTTATTTTTGCGAATATCCAAAATTGCGGATATCTGAAAATTACGAATCAGATATAGATAACGAAATCGAATATTTTTCCGGAACGGATATGGATACGGATCTGATATCTAAAAAATTCCGTATATCCGATATGTGTCCATCCTAGCCAAATATAATCTTATTTTTCGATAGACGAAATATTTGGTGGAAAACAAACTTAAATGCTAAGTAATTTTTATTCCAAAAACGTATTTATTATCAAAGTGGAATTATTTTGAGGGGTTGCAAAAACTTTGGTACAAGGAAAACGACTAAAGATATGGTCCAACGGATATATATATAATCTATGGAGAAATTAAAGTCATATAAATGAGAAACCCCACATATGACTACGTGTATTTGCCTCAATTAATAGATATGGTTAGACAGACTAAATATGGAAAACACATTTGATATTATTATTTCATGGTCCGTGAAATCATAATTTTCGCAATAACAAATTATGTCTATTTACTATATGACATTTTTGAACTTAAAATATTGAAAACTTAAGATTATTCTTCTTTTCTTTTCTTTTTTTTTTGTAAAAAGATCCGTATTATATTCCTTTAAATGGCTACAAAAATGCTCAAAATAAGATTATTCTTGTCCATTCTAATACTAGAGTTAAATAGTGAAAAAAAAAATTGAATCTAAACGAACATATAATTATTTGACTTAAAACTGTTTTTCTTTGTTGAATTATCTTATTATACAAACTATGATATCATAAATTAGGGCGTCAATTTAGGTTCGAAATTCGAAATTAAGTTTAAATCCACTCAAAAAGATTGAATTTGGGGATTAAATTTTTTGGTGTGAAAAAAATCAGGAAGGTGTTTTGGGTTTCACATTGGGTCGATCTGATTTAGGAGTGTCAATCGAGCCGACTTGGTTCGACTCAACCCGAGTCTGCATTTGGTCTGAAGGTTTTGGACTCAGATTGACTCGATTTTTTTGGACCTATGAAATTTAGTCCGAAGTCTGGTCCTATATATTCCGGGTTCGGATAGGTCTATATAAATCCCCTTGTAAATCTTATTTTTTTCTTTTTTTTTAAATATCTGGCTTTCGGACCAATCCGACTCGAATTCAAAACCCAATTCGAGTCCGTCCGAAACCCCAATTTTTTTTTATCAGGAAACTTAAGACTGAACCCGCTAATTTTCGAACTGGTGAGACCTAAATGGATACCCCTATATCCATCCTTTTTATTGACACGTGTGCCCTTTTCAAAGGAGAGTGTTTTGGTAATTATCTCCCCACTTTCTGTGTAGTGGTAGATAATAATGATATCCTTGGGGTAATTTTAGCCTACAAATTCCATACAAATATTATTATGTCATCTGGTAAGTTTTTTAAATCTTATTTTTTCACTCTTCTCATTTGATTCTTCTTCACACTACACATTAAACCCTAAACCTATTTTAAACCTTATACCCCACACCGTAAAACAATTATAAACTCTCAATTACAAATCCTAAGTTGTAGATTTAAGTTTAAGGTTTGAATTTAGGCCGAAATTGTTAGGGCTAGCCCACCAAATTTGTACGGATTTGGGCTTGGAAAGATTCAAATAATTTTCGGACAAAAGAAATATGATTCTTAAAAACATGTAGGTTTTTGCGGGCTAATTGCAAATTTTGGAGGCTCACTAATCACGAGCCTGACCACGGATTTAATGATTTTATATCTTATGAACTCTCAAATCCCTTGGATTAGTTTTCACTTTGATGCTTATTAATAAGTGTTATTTTATTATTATTGGATTTAGAATATTATATTTAACACTAATAAAACGAAGATATGAATTATGTACAAGAACATCGTAAACTATTGAAGAAAATGAAACGGGGTGTGGTTGAGGTATGTATATGTATATATGCATTATTTGTTAGTTGGAATTAAAAAAAATCCCCGTTTTTTTTTTTTTACTATTTTCCATGTATTTCATAAATTTACTTTTTACCATTCTTGAATAAAAAAAAGGAAAAAGAAAAATGGTGGAGGGTCAAACGGTGGAAGAATTGGAAATTACCACAAAATCATCCGAAGATGGCGTCTCAATTGTCTCCGTGATCTTCTCTAAGCAGTCACCACTTTCACGAAATCCAATTAATTTAACGTTTAAATTTTAAAAAAATAATAAAACATTTACTTATCATGAATCATAAAACAAAGACGAACATATATATATATATATATAATATACATACACACACACATCATGCAATTACGCATTAGTTAGTCGTGATGCTGATTACTGAAGGCGACGCCATTATAGCGCATATATATATATATATAAAAGAAATCACGGGCGTCGAAATTAGTTCACGTGAATTAACAATTAGAATATTTTAAACCGTTAGAGATATAACGTGTTGTACATACATTGATACATATACATACACATATATATACACATATATGATATATATGTTTCCCCTAATTATCAATTAAAACTAGACATATGGTGCGAGTAAAGGGGACACGTGACTTTGCAATAAACAAGCAGTATTCATGCTTTACACGGAAGGGACTAACCCCTCTTTGTCAACATATCCTATACCATGAATTCAAATCTTTATTTCAATATTCAATACATATATAAAATTTGAAAGAGAAACTCGTTTTCCCATTAACCGCTCGGAAAGGCTATATATTCTAGAGTTCGGTAAATTCGTTGTATGAAATATATTGAGAAAGGAAATCTAGATTGGGGTAATTAATTAATTAATATACCTTTTAACTTATAAAAATGTTGATAATATTTATGTATGATGGTCCTAAAATTACTATTCTTGTGTTATGTGCCTTCATGATAACATATAAAATATAAATAAATAAATATTGAATATATATATACAAATTCAAGAGGTGGTGAAAGGAAATTTTGTTATGATGGAATTTTATGTATTGATAAATAGACCCTTGATTTCTGGACTATTAAACATGTGGTCTTCCTTTGATTTCTCTTGGTTTGCCATTGTTAATTACACCTACACGGCAATTTGTTATTTTCTGAATAAATTTCATGCATTATTTTCTATTTCTTTTCACTCAAATTCATCAACAACAACAAATCTAAAACGGGAACATTTTAAGGCAAATTAACTATAGGAGAAAGTCCAATAAAAATTCAAGTTAAAAAAATTGAAAATTAGTTATCTACTAATCCAAATAGAAACATCAATAAAAACCCTTAATTTTTTTTATAAAAATATTTTTAAAACTTTTGCAAAAACCCTTGAACTGAAAAAAAAAAAGTGATTTAAAACATCAACCAACCACAATTAAAAATAAAACCTAAAAATTATAAAATATTTAAATTTTTTATTATTTTATTATTTTAAAATATACAGCATCTTAAATAGATAATAATATTACAAAATTATATATGATTATCCATATATATATATCAACATCAACATCATCATCGCCTTAATTCCAAATTTATTTGGGTCACCCATATGAATTATTCGTTTCCACTAGTTTCGTTTTTGAATTAGTTCTCTTGAAATTTGCAACAATTCCAAATCATTTCTAATGGCATGTTTCCAAGTAAGCCTATGTCTACCCTTTCTTTTTATTTTTACTTTCTTTCCTATACTTCTCATTCTTCTAATCGGTGCATATTGGCCTACGTTGTACATATTCAAACCATCTTAAATATCACTCTTGTAACTTCTCTTCTATAACCATTACTCATATTTTCTCTCTAATAATCTCATTTGTAATTCTATCCATCCTAATTTGTCCGCACAACCATCTCAATATCCTTATCTCGGTTACATTCATTTTAGACATATAATTGAGATTTTAAATTACTATTAATAATTTATAGTTGATATTTGAAACATATTAGTTTTCTAAATATATCTATAACATAATTATCAATAAAGAATTTATCTACAAACAAATCTAAATAAATCTCAATTTTTATAAAAGTATCAGACTATTATATTTATCATCATTTCAATACTAATTTTAAAAATGTATTTTTATTATTAAATTATCATTTCAAATATATTTAATATTGAGTGGAAAATATATAAATAGTAAAAATTATATTTTTTAGATTTAAAAAAAATCTACTTGAATTTGTGAATCATTAATGTTTTAACTCTTCAATAATTTTTAATAATTGTTTTCAAAAATTGTGATTTTTTTTCTAATTATATTAACTAAATAATTATCTATTAGTCATCGTTTTGGTAAGAAGTCAATAAATGGACAAATAATAGTATGTATAAAATCTAGTATCTTTAATGTTTGTCCATATTTTTTTTACAAATCCATGAAATCTAAGTCTATAAATACAACATCCGAACAATAACACTCTTCACTTAAATCCCCCGCCAAACAAAAAAAAAATGTTTTTTTCTCGTAACTTAGCCGTATTCACATTGCTGTCTTTCGTAATAATATGCCATGCCTATCGTCATGTACCAAACCCTAACGCAAAAGACGTTGACCTCCAACAGCAAAACACGATCGCTTCTCACAACAAGGCACGGGCCGAGGTTGGTGTCGGACCGATGACGTGGAATGCCACGCTGGCAGCCTATGCCCAAGACTATGCGAACCAGAGGGCCAAAGATTGCGCCATGCAACATTCCTCCGGACCGTACGGCGAGAACCTAGCCGCTGGTTACGGTCGCATGAGCGGTCCTGACGCGACGGCTTATTGGTTGACGGAGAAAGATAATTACGATTATGCCACTAACTCGTGCGTAGGGGACGATGTGTGCGGCCATTACACTCAGATAGTGTGGCGTGACTCGGTCCGGCTCGGTTGTGGCTCGGTCCAGTGCGAGGATGGTTATGTTTTTGTGATTTGTAGCTATGACCCTCCGGGAAACTATGTGGGTCAGCGTCCGTACTGACGAGAAGTTGAAACATGATGGTCTTGTGCTTTACAACAACATTAAAAACGAAGTGATTTTATGTGCTATGAAGATGTAATACATTATGATAATTGATACAAAGAATCATTAGTTTCGATAAGATTATTATCTATATATCCGAACACGCGATAATTTATATGATATTGTCTAAAGCCGAGCATTTTAGATTTTGGTTCGGAATTTAGATTTTTTGGTTCAAAACCTCTTATATAATAGATTCCATTTTTATTGACGAAAACATTAATTTTCTACATGTTTTAGTGTTTTTGATTGTTTTTATATTCGATTTAAATCCAGATTTTTCAATTTCGAAACGATCATATACCCAGGGAAACATGGATCACATGTATCCCCAAGTAGATCAAAGCAACCACCTATCCACTGGAAAAGGACCGTGAGTTGGAGTTTTGAAGCTGGAATCCCCCAGCTTCAAAACTCCACGAAATTGGATCCCAAACAGGGAAAAGATAGATGAAGCTTTCGTATAATAGACCAAGAAACTCAAACCTGATGGCCCGAAGTGCGCGTACGAGGAAACCCTAACCCTGACCGCATAAATCCCCCAAGCAACCGCAAGAAATCGAACAGATCATCCGATAAACGGACCACAAAACTGAAGCGATTCCGACAAGTCTCGAGGCGATCGACGAGACCCTCGACTCCGCTTACCGTGAGCGGTTTTAGAATCAGGCCCACATTATATATTATGAGCCTATTGGGCTTGTAGAATCTGGCCCATGTTCTATATGTTCAGGCCCATATTTTATATAATGCGCTTAATGGGCCTCTGAGTGTACAATGGGCTTAGCAGGTTTCTTTGAATCAGTCGCAGATGAAAAAAAAATCACACCAATTATTCAGACATGTTTGTATTGTACCCAAACACAAACAAGTTTTTTTTTTGTTGGTAATGAAAACACAAACAAGTTTATAAATATACAAAAAGAATACGGTTAAATTTGTACCTGAACATGTATCAATAACCATGGAAAACCAAAGAAAACCGAGGATACCAAACCAATCGTTGCTTAACCGGTGCAATATACCGCCTTCAAAGCCAAACGGATGAATCCCGACACCACCCGGGCTTTCAAAATCGAACCAACCCACGTCCGGGTTAATTAGGCATTTAACCAAAAAGACCGGTTAATAGCAAAGACCAGTTTCCGGTTAACTCCGGTCATGGTCACCACCTACTTCCCCAAGGCTTTTTTTCATGTTATCTTCCTCGGCAGGTTATACGTCTTCTTGAGAAACTTGGTCGCGGCCTCATCATAACGGTAACACAAAACACGAAGAAGAGTGTTGGGTTCTGTCGGATTCCACTGACCAGAAGTCGGCGGCAATGGAAGCTTTCCTCTGTCTGAACCGAAATTCTCCAGACACAACGCTTTGTACTGTTCGATCAGAGACTCTGTCTCTGTGCTTAACAATGGCAGAACACTCTTCACCATTGCAGATACCTTCTCGATCAAATCCAGAGGCAACCCATCTCCGTTTGACCAGAACAGATCGCAGAGAAACTTGAAATCCTCTTCTACAAATGCAGAATCTTGAAGGGTAAAGCCTCGAGATGGGCCACCTGCAAACAAAACCAAGAGGAACCCTTCGAAGGAAGCTCTCATGATGTCGGTTATGACTCTCGTCCTGACTCTGTTGTGAACCGTCGTCGAAATTATCTCCAGATACCGTTCGAGCTCCTGTAGAAAAGGCTCAGCCCTTGAAGAAGAAGCGTCTCCAATGTAAAGCCCATCCCACAGGACATTGCTCAGATCATGGAACACGATCTTGTAGGCAGTTGCTTCACACAGTTGCTGTATTCCCTTAGAACAAGATGTGATCGACGGTTCAAAGGTCTTTCCTTTACCATCCGAGACATCATCTAACGCGCTAGATTCCGATTCCGGGAGACGGGCTACTGTCTTTTTACCCGAAGATTCTGCTTCTGCACGAATATACTGCAGAGTGTTGATCCTGCAGCAGAGCTGAAGTATTCCCGAGGGATCATCCCCTTTCGATGCGCCAAGCTGTGATTTCCTCCTCTGATGAGCTACTGGTTTCTCCTTCTTCCTGAACACACCGTTTAATCTTGACCCGACCGTGCATCTCGTCAGAGCAGGCAAAGTGGGTATAAACGTATTCCTCGAACCTGGAAAACCCGTAAAACCAGCAAATTGACCAGAGTCGATATGATGAGATCGTTGCTTTAAACACAGAAATATTAACGGATCAAGTTAAGGCAATGTATCGTATACCGCATCCAGATTTGGCCTTCGATACGTAATGTAGAATACACTTGTCGAGACCAGATGTCAACTCGGGAAGTAAGGCTGGATGCATAGGTATAGGCAGGAGAAAGAATGCTTCCAAAGTCTCATCTACCAGCCTTAGAACCTCTACTGAAGAAGGGGCAATACCCAACCGATTCGATTTCGGATTCCATACCTGCAGGTTATCACCAAATCGAACCAAACAGATAAGCACAAAAATCCATAAAACCCGCTTCCGTTTAGGCGAAAGAGCGAAAAAGGCGAAAACTTTTTAACTGTTAAATACCTCTTGCTGAAGATTTCGATCAATCCATTCCTTTAGTCTATCGACTCTTGTCTTGATCCACGATTTCACGAGGTTGGCAATAACGGTTTCAGCCTCGAAAGGAGGCATCTCTCTTATAACAGATTTCCCACCATCTTCACTGTCTACTGCATCTTGAACAGCGATTTGAACCAAATCTTTTTCCAATTTATCAGCAGCCGTGAGCACTCGTATTGCATCCGGTGTCAGCTCTTTTATGCCCGAGACAAATTTCTTCAAATCGTTTGAGTAGCACGAATGAAGGGTAGCAGCCGCTACACCGGCTGAAAGCGGGTGCCATTTCTTCAAGATTGGACTAAATAGCGCCTTCTCGTTGAATGCCAAATGGCCGACATCTTCTGCAAGAATTGCAAGGGCTGGAAGATTGTTCTGCCGAGCTTTTGATCGCTTGTTGTGTTCCACCATCCTCTTGATCTGTTTCGGAAATAAAACGTAAGTTAAGAGTTTGATACAATATCTTGAACGACACAGAGATATAAACATATAGTCTATCACATATATATATATATAGACGGACCTGAGAAAAGGCCATACGAAGTGAAGACCTGATGTAACTATCAACCCTGTCCCAACCCACATCGAGTTGCTTCTTTTTCCTTCGGTACTCGCTAGGAATATCTTCGACCAAAACTTTCGCGGCCGAGATCGCTAAAGAAACCGTTGTTTCGAGAGATTCGACGTTATCGATGTTAAAATTATCGTGGTAAGCGACCAACTTCTTCTCGGCCCAATCAAGAACCAAACTCAGAACAGAACTCGAGACCTTAGAATATTCTTGATCATTTGCCCCCATCTCCTTTGCATCTTTCTCGACTTCGAGAATCAAGTTATTGGCGGCTGTGAGCAAATCGTTCTCCACTTGTCCGGTTACGACGTACCGATGAAACAAAACCCAGAGAAAGACAACATCATGAAGCATTTGGTTCATACCCAAGATAGGCCATGTCTTCTTCACGAGTTCAAGAACCTCGTCTACTTCTTCGACGAGAGAGAGCTGATCGTTAACATCGAAACAAGAATCTAACAGCATTTGATAGAGTCTGAGATTGAAAGAAAACCCGTCAGCCCAGTGGCAAGTATCGGAGCTCGATCCACCACCACGTGATCTGACAGCAAGGGACATGACGAGATTCCTCAGGTTTTGCATTTGTCCTGTGTTCTTACCAGTCTCCAATGGCTTCTCGAGAGCAGACCGAATAGCTTGCTTAAGCTGTTGTCCGGAAGAATCGGCCTTGTTTATTGGTGTATAAGGATTCAAGAGCACACCAGCTTCGAGAACTTTCAAGATTCTCCTCTGCCACGCCTCGTACTCTTGCTGATCCGAGAAATCCGAGGCCTTGAGCTGTTGTAAAAGCTCAAGTGGTAGAACCATTGTCTCCACTCGCTTCCCAAGCTATATAACAGAAACAATGGAGGATGGTTAAATGGAACAAAGATTTGGAACCACATCAACTCAAATTCAAACAGATGATCATAGATCAGACTTCAGAGGATTCTTATCCATTGAATCGCTTTCTCGGTCGAGAAAGTTGAGGGATTTCGGTTTTCTAGGCAAACAAACAAGACCTTTTTCCAGTTTCAGATTCATAGAAAAACACAAACCTGACCGGCAGCGATCCTCAGAAGCGCCCTTCGGATCCTTGAGTCGGTCTGCTCCGAGACCTGCATCTGAACCCTAACCAACTCACCCACCGTGACCGCTTTCTTCACTCGGCCCGTCTGACCCGCTTGACCCGACGACTCGCCGCCGCCGCCACTCTTCCTCGACTTCATCCCCAACGCCTTCTTCACCTTACTCGCCGCCGTCGAAGTCAGCGATCTGTGAAGCGACGGAGACGGCGAGAGAGTCGCCGCCGCCGCAGAGCCAAGGTAACAGGAGATATTAAAGGCATGCCATACAATATTACAGGTACAAAGCAAAGAGAAACAACCAAAAGAAATGAGAGGGCTAGAAACCTGAAGTGAAGCCAAGTTTCCTTCAGTTAAAGCAGCTTGTTTTTTTAGGGAATCCATTGCAATGACAAGTGCCTCTATTTCTGAGTTTTTCGCTGCTAATGCTTCACTCATGCTGGACTCTACCTTAGTCACTTCACTTTTAGATGCAGACAAATCTCTTTGCAACTGCTTAATGTGAGCTTCATATGACTTGGTAAGCTCTTGCTGTAATTAAAAAAGAATGGTAAATAAAATTACCCCAATAAACACTTCCAGGTATCACATTGACTTCTCCGACTGAGAGATGTAAGTGAGCGGGCGGCTGCCGGTGCTCCGGCAAGCGGCGACGAGGATCTCGTAAGCGGTTTCACGGAGCTCCGAATCCGACAAATTCGGAGCCGGGTCTCCGAAAGGAGACGGTAGGGTTTCCATTTTCACTCGGATTCAGACCGATAAGCGATCGATTCACAAGACTCGAACTTTTATGCACCGAACCAACAAAAAGGGATCGGGATTTATAGGGTTCAAGTCAAACTCAGAAACGGGTTCTGCAAACGAGAGGATCAAGTGACTTCGCACAGTATCCAAAACTGGGAAAATTGAAATTTCTGGATCGAACTCGAAAAAAGGAAAATTCTTTCACTCGGAATCAAAGGGATTAATATTGTCGGAGACGATCGGATCAAAACCCAATTACATTTTTTGCACTGAAAATCGAAAAAAAAAACGGCAGAATTAGGTGTATGAAACAGTTTGGTGGGAAGAGGATAAAGATGGAGAATTTTTGGGGGCTTGTGATTCTTGCTTGGCTTCAAAGAAAGAATGATATGGAAAATGAAACAAAAAGTGACAATGCGACAGTAGAAGATTTCAGACAGATGTTTTCTTCGGTACCAAACGCGCCGAGGAACATTTACGCGTGTTGATTATTATGATATATATATATATATATTGTTCATATCATATCTCTCCATTATACACATATATATAATTTCTGGAGAGAGAATGGGGTTGAATTAATCAAACCCATTGGAAAGAAGATACACGGTTATACTGGAAAATTTATAGTATGTTTGGAATTTAACAATGGACTAGATATTAAAATAGATTTTGATTTATGTTACTTTTAGATCTTATTTAATCTGAAATTATTAGAATGGTTTGGTTTACTTTGGTTTAGTTCGGTTAGGGTTTATTAGGGTTTCTTCCTCTATTGTATTTAAGGAACACTTTTTCTTATTTTGTAAAGATAACAGAGAACTTTCTCTAAATCCTTCTTCTTCCTCTTCCTATTACTACTTTCTTTTTAATCTTTATCTCTGCAACTCTATATTATTTCAAAAGTTGATATGGTTGTAAAGAGTTTCTATTTTCAACTTGACTCCCACAGCCAACACCATAAGTTTTCTCCATGTAGTTTTAACACAGCCGCAAACTTTGAAGCGTCACGGCAAGCTAATGCAACATCGAGCAACAAAAAACAGATTTGAAGAGCAATCGTCTCATCCAGAGGCTCGATATTCTGAAACAAATGTTCTAAAATTGATAACGCTTTTCCATAGTCATGCAGATGAATACTGTCACAGTATTATCAAATTCATCATTGCAAGAAGTGCTAGAACTTTGTCCATTTGTGCTACTCTCTTGAGTCCCCACAGTTTTATTTCCAGGGTTGGCAGCATCAACTTGCTCTCTGGTTGCACGAGCAAGCTCATCACTCTGTTTCTTGACGCGGTTAAGGGCTTCCAGCAGCTTCGTAGGAACTGAGCAGCCATCTCTAAAGTACTCCGCAATTGCAATATTGTGAAGAATCTTGGGATCGTTCTCTTTCATCTGCTTGAGCTGATTCAGAACACCGATACACTCAGAGAATTTGCCGGACTGGAAATACAGAACAGCGTCCTTGAATCGTGAACTGAATTTCCAGGGAGGCGATTACGGGCTTTGAGAATTGAAGAACCTCATGGCTTTCTTTCTCTCACTTCGGTTTCCCTCTGTTGGGAACCAGAATATGGTTAAAGATCTCGTTGGTTTCAAAACATAAACATATATATATATATATATATATATATATATGTATGTATTGGTTGAATCTGTGGTCTGCAAAAAGAAAATGTCGTTAAAAAGCTGTCAAACGAACATTCATGGACCGAAGAATCAATCATCAATGAGATAACATTAATTTTTTTTCCTAATCATTAATTATTCTTTTTTTCTTTGGTAAATCATTAATAGCAAGAGGAGTGGAATTATTTGACTTCGTCGTCGTCCCCTTTTTAAATAAATCTTACATTTCAAGTGCATAAAATGCAAATCACATTTGACCCGTACATTTTAAAAACCAAAATTCGCATTACCCTCGTTGATAATAATTTTTTATTAATATAAAACGCGGATTGAAATAATTATATTCAACGTATAAATAAACAGATTGGGTTGTTATTTTCTTAATGAGAAAAAAAGTAAACGTCGCCTGAGAGATTCGAACTCTCGCGGGGAAACCCCATGTACTTAGCAGGCACACGCCTTAACCACTCGGCCAAAGCGACTTTGTTGTTTGAAGCTATTTATAATTAATCATGAAGAAACTTACAAAGACATTTATTTATTTATTTATTTTTTTGACAAATATATTTATTTTTATTTGATTGCATTATATCTTACTTCTGATCCGAATTTTATTAATTCGGTAATCTGCGGCATGTTGTTCATCTTGCCGTTTTTTTTATTGGTGATATACTTTAATTAACCATATTTATAACCACTTGAAAAGAGTCTATTTCCACTAATCAACGTTGAATTTTTATGATATTCTGATAAAACTCAGGAAATGTGTTCATCCGCGAAAATCTTGGCATTTACAAGTATATTGTTTTCGTTTAAGCACTCTATGTATGTGTATACATATATATATATTTTATTTTATATATGGTTTTTTTATTGAAAAAAATAAACCTCGATAAAACCCAAAAAAATAAATTCTAAGCGCTATATGATGGAGACGATACAGATTTTAGTATTCAGAAATTTGTGTAAAATTAAACAGGAGTACGTGATTTTTTTAAATAATTTTAAAAACAGCTTTTGTTGACCGCGGATTCCGATGGCTCTTCAACAGAAAAATATTATATGCATTAATTAACATAAACCTTCATTAAATTACTGTTTGGATCGACGAACAAATGATTATTTTAATCTCCTGAGAAAATGGTGTTGATTGATGTTGGCCCATGAGGATCAGACCAGAAATTAGTTCGTTAAAATTAAATTTATGTCCCGAGTGTCGGATTTGCATATGCGTTTGTGCATAAATTGCTCCTTGATTATGAGCCAAGTCATTAATCATCTCTGACTATATGTATGGAAGTCAATAATATTTTGAGTAAACTACAATCCCATATTATATATACATATATATATATATATATACGCATTGAAGCAATCGATCCATATGGACAGAAAAAAAATTCTTAAAAATATCTGTTGACTGATGAACAAGATTTATTTGATTTACTTTAACAAAAAAAAAAGATTTATTTGGTTTATGTTAATGTAAGTTTTATAGGAATGTTACAAATTAGTTAAAAATAACATATCATTTGTATAATTATTTATTGTTTCCGTTTGGTATTAAAAGTTAGTTAACTATTAATAGTAGATTAATTGAATTCATCGTAATAAAATACAAGTTGAAAAGATTCTTAGCTGTAAACTATCTGAGAATGAATTTCAGTGTTATAAAATTAATTAACATGAATAAACTCGTATGTTCCAAGCATTTATTATAAATTTTGTTTAGACCAACGAATATATATATATATATATATATATATATATATATATATATATATTGTGGTTGTATTATATACCAAGTTGAAAAGATTCTTAGCTGTGAACTATCTGAAAATAAACTTTACTGATTTTTTTTAATGTGGTTGTATTAAAATTCCTAAAAGTACATCAGTTCAAAAGACAAAAAAAACATTTTTAACAATATGGATTCTCATGCGCAATTGACAGGATATGCTTTCTCGTTTAATCTATCGAAGACCTTCCGTTAAGTAATATCAATCCTCGAGTAATCGGGTATGCTTTGTATTGCTGTCAAGTGTGGCTGTCAGTAGGAGAGTCCGCATCCGTCGGTCCAGCTTAATTCTAGTTTCTTGGATGGATTTTACCTTACCCCTGAATATTTGGTCATTTCTTTCTTTCCATATCAAGTCAACCGTAAGGTGGCTGAGGGTCTTCACTAGTAACCCTCTATTTCTGTCCGAGACGACTTCATTCCTGCGGTACCAGATTTGTAGTCGGCCAATATATGAGGGAGGAGAATGCCAACAGCAGCTCGCATAGTAGCGTCATATAGCATGGTTGTAAGGACAATCAAAGAAGAGATGCTGATGACTTTCAGATTCTAGGCCATAGAGACAACATGCGGTATTGACTTGGATCCTCCATCTGTGCAAGCGATCTCTTGTTGGTAATTGTTGAAGTTTAACTTGCCATATAAGGAGGGACATTCTCGGTGTTGTTACTGTTATAAAATTAACATGAATAAATTCGTATATTTTAAGCGTTTATTATTTAATTTCAACAACTGAATTGTTGTTTAGACCAACGAAGATATATATATATATATATATATATATATATATATATATTTGTGATTGTATTATATATGATATATAGCCAAAATATTAAATATATCAGCTTTGTTGACGATCCAATTAAACTGTGTCGTGAATTTGGTAGTCCATTAAATTAAACCTCCAGGAGAGGGCTAAATTGTGAATTTAAATATCTGGGGTACAATTAAAATTCTAAGGAGAAAAGAGGACCAAAATTGAAAGACTCGAAGACTTCACACGTAGTACCATCGTCCTCGCGATGGTTGCAACTATAACAGTTGCTGAAATACCACGGCGAACCAGGAACTACCGAGTCAGCAAACACGAACTCGCTCACCGACTCGTCGTGACTCGTCTCCAAACTCGGCAACTCGACTATCTCGCTCAGCTCCGACGACGACGACGTAGACGCCTCCGACGAGACCGAAGGCGGAGACTGGATTTCTACGGCGGCGGCGGAGAAATCCATACCGGCAGCGATGGCGGCGGCGGCTTGAACGTCACGGGGAGAGTTCGAGGCCGGTCGGGGGAGGAAAGCGGAGAGCTCCGGGAAGTTGAGGACGGCGGAGGAGCCTTTGACGGTCAACGCCGCCGCGTCATGAGCACGCGCCGCCATCTCGGCGGTGGCGAAGGGGCCGAGCCAGATGCGGCTCTTCTTGCGAGGCTCTCGAATCTCGGAGACCCATCTGCCCCACGTCCTCATTCGGACCCCTCGATATCCCGGTTGGGGTCTGACCCGCTTCTTGTTCTTCGTCCTCGCGGGTTCATCACTCGGTGAAATCGACTCGGTAGTGGAGATGGATGAGCCGGCGTCTGAGTTGGGCGAGTCAACCATGGTGACTCGATGGGTTTTGAGACGAGGACGAGTGAATATAGATCTTATATAGAGAGAGACTGGAATGGTATATATGATTTTCCTTCATGTTATTAGAAAATGACATTATAGATATTCACAACTTAGCATACCATTTATTAAGTATGGTTATTGGTCATTGCATGCTTACGTACGATTCATTTATATTTATGAAAATGTCCATGAAAGTTGATAACTTCCAGTTTAATAAATGTCAAAAATGGTAACGAGAGGCCCAACCGGGAAAATAAGGCGAGATACTCATTCTATTGTGAATTTTTTTAACAAATTTAGAATCGGCTTACAGTAAAAATGTTTCTGGTTTATATTTGATAGAAAAACAAAATTAAAATACACAGAGACTCGTTACCTGAAAAGCATATAATGATTTAGCGTATAAGCTCTAATTAACATTAGAAATATATATATATATTTATTGTTCTTACTTTCCAACTATACCTTAAAATGAAAAAAAATATGTAGAGAATCTAAGGAAAATCTAGAGAGAGAAAGTAAGAAAAGGTAACATTAAAGACAAGCCAGGAGGCGGATGAGAGAGAAAGAGGTGGCAAAATCTGACAGCTGTCACATCTACATAAAATCACAATCTCACTAAAAAAACAAGATTTAAAAATTAAAAAACAAAACAGTAAAAAATAATAAAAAAAATAATATTTTGTTTTATAAATACTGTTTGACATATTTTTTTTCCATTTGTAATGATTTACGAGCTTATTTTGTTGTATTTGATGAGGTTATTAGATATTTACGCTATTAGTGTGTGTGTGTATATATATATATAGCATATATAACAGAAATTGCAATGTGTATAATAAGGTAATATATGGTTTTGAAATATACTAAAAAGGGGTAGAAAATCAAGAAAAATGAGAATGAAAAATGTGAACTCTTATGGGTAAATATGATTTAATAAATGTGAACTCTTACGTGCCGCATGGATGGTACTACTAGGGTTGCCATGCTTCATTAATTACCTTGTGAGATCATTAATTTATCAGTATAAATTCAAATATTTGGACCGTATAATAATAAAAATCATATAATAAAAAAAACACTCTCTCACCATTCAATCATAGCTACTAAGATATTCCGTTGAAGATTATATAAAGTGTCATATTTCCTTTTCATATTACAAGGAGACAGATGGGGTAACTCAAGAATTTTGAAACGAGGAAAAACCTCACTAAAATGTCCAACTATAGTAATATTTATACAAAAATGAAATTGTAATTTAATTTAGAGCTATAAAATAGCGAGGTTATTAACAAATTTTGTATTACAGAGAACATTCGATTCGAACATGCTATATGGGTAAATAATCTAGGAATGGACCTATGGAAAAATTTTATCGGAAAATTTATTTATCTTTATAGGAAAATAAAAATAATATCTACAATAAATTTTAATCTTGTTATTACAATTAATATGATTCTACGAAGAAATAAGCTCAAACCAGAAAAAAACACGTACTAGTATCGAAATTTTATACTAAACACGTAAAACTCAAAATATGCAACATAAGAGTTTTACAATATAGACGGGAAAAAAAAATTTGACCCCGGTCCTCCGAGAGATATAGTCGGACCAAAGGTTCGGTGAACTTCCGGATTATCAAAAAAAAATATATATATAGACGGGAAATAAAATAAGTAACTGTTCATAACCCTTGTTTTGTGACATTTTACAAATTTGACCCCGACATTTTTAACAGTTTAGTACACAAAGGCCTTGTCCTGGCGCCTGCCACAAGCTCTAAATTGGTCGTCCACATTCACCTAACCATAGTATCCTGCATCGGCCTGTATGTGTATTTATGTTGCATGTGCATGTAAAATTTATGCATACATAATACATTGTACGGCTTTTAATAGCGTACATTGCTCACATGCTTCCTGTATATTATATACATATATATATATACAGAGAGAGAGAGATATTCACATATCCGTATAGATATATTATATATCACGAGAGTTTAGTGTAAAATTATACATTATGAATAATACTAAACTAGGTCGATATATATAATTTTATAGGTTGGTGTTAGACTGAGTTACAACTTACAACTATTACGTATTTTTCCCATCTCGATGACAATAATGTCTGACGTATCTCAAGATATATAACTTTGGTTTTAGCTGTACTATTTTATGAAAAATGCTATTTTTGATATAATCTTCAATTATTATCTAAGTTAGGCCCCCACACACTGTACGAAAAAGACATATAGAACCGCCCAACTAAGATATAAATAAACACTAATTTGATTTCACAAACATACATACAACATACACATACATACATACATATATACATATATACATGCATGCATACATACATACACACATACACATACATTCATATATACATGCATACATACACACATGCATGCATAGATAGTTACATGCATGCATGCATGCATCATGTGTTGAGAAAAAAAGTAGAGGCCATAGTGCTTTTTTGTGGAGAAAGCTGAGGAAGAAGAACCCAACAGTCGGAGTGGCGCCATTTCAAATTATCGTGCTTTCTGGATCAACGTACGTACTGTCCTAAGAGAAAGCTGAATGAATCTTTTGCGGAACTCGACATCGTACTAAAAGATATATATATATATATATATATATATATATGTATATAACCATAGTTAAACTGCAGAACAAAGAGTGTACTGTTCTTTCTGATATGGAGATACAAAAAAAACAACCTGAAAACTTGTCAGAAACCTAGGAAGAGATCAACGAAAGTATCTGTGGTGAATCACCAAATCATATGGTAGAAGGAATTTGATATCTGAATCTAAACCCTAATTAAACCATATAGATTATCTTGACGCAGACACTGTAATGGCTAAAAAAGCTGTGACCTCTGCCATGGAAGCTCCACTAAAGAAACCAAACTGTCAAGAAGGACTAGAAGCTGAAAACTCAAGGATTCACCATACTACTCGAAGGCACTTCAGTTTTTGTAAATTTAGTTCCGAACCAAAACAAAACCGCACCGAACCGAACCGAACCAAATAACATCCCGTTCTAATTTGGTGTTCTTTTTTATAGAACCGATTAAACTGTTAACAAATCAAACCGTACAAATACTGAACAAAAATCTGAATTATCCATCAATATATATATATATATATTATGGTTTGATACTTATTTGGTATTCATCTAACGGCACCGTTCCGAACCAAACCAACTAAAACCGCATTGAACCGTTTAATATTCGGTTATAGTTTGGTACAAATTTTTATAAAACCGAAAATACTATTTCTGAAACGAACTACTTGAATATCGAATCGAAAACCGAAAGGGTCTATTCCCATTAAAAGACGAGAATCAGATACCGAATAAAAGGGAATGATGATTTGACTCCCACTTTTTACGGGCTGGGCCTATCTCATTTGTATTGGGCCGGGCCTATAGAAAGAAATATGCACGTGTGCAACACGTGAGTTTTGATAGAGTATGTCGTCGTTTCGTTTTGCAGGATACAGACAAATTCCTTTGGACCATACGATATATGATGAGTGTATGTGTCCACATGCGAAAGAGTTACATTACATTCACGTTGCGTCAGATTTTGGTAAAAGATTACTCCCTCCGTTTTCGAAATAAATGACGGTTAAGAATCAAAATAAATGACGCTTTTTAGATTCTCAATATACTTTTTAATATTTTTTTTTCAGATTTACTTTTAATTAATAATATTCTACATATTTAGAGATAATAATTATTTGTATAATAAATAAAGATATTTTAGATAATTATGTGTTTTGAAAGGAAGAGAGTATATAAATTAGCGACTTCGACGAAAATTTAATTACAAAAATATATACTGTATTTATCATTAAATACATGGTACAAATACTTGAAAGCTGTCATGAAAAACCCATGCCAACATGCACTTAAAACGATTGCATAAGATTCACATGTAAACGTCCAAAAAAAAATTTATTTAAAAAAAAAAAGATTTTGTGGGAGGAAAATGAATTGACCCGCACTACTACGAACCTGAGCCCCAATCTCAATCTCTGGAGCTGCGAAGGAGCAACGCTCGCCAAAGCTAGGGTTTCCGATCGCCTCGCTCCCAGTTTCAGGTTCTATTCTTCTGCTTCCCTTTCGCTGTGTTTCGGCGATCCTCGTGGAATTGATATCTCTGTTTTTGGGGCTATTTGGGGTTTTCCGAGATTAAATCGGTCGATTTTCAGATAAGTGACTCGCTTGCTGCGTGATTAGGGTTTTGGGTTTCATCTGATCGGATCCATTTTTGTTGTTTTTGGTAAATTTTGATATGGAGAGTGTCAGTCGTTCGTGATTTCTGATGATTTCATGATTCTGATTTAGTTATTATTGTTTCTGCTGATTCTGCAAGGGTTGAGATTTGTGAAGCTCTTTAGTCGGCAGATCTGCATATCATGTTCTTGTTGTTCCTTAGCAAAGCATGCTAGCTCAGAGGATCAGGAGTAGATGGATCTTATATTTGCTCCCCGATTTGATACTTTGGCTGAAAGAATGTTTCGAAAATCCATTTGATTTTATGTCCTGGTTTAGTGAAAAACTTCAAATGAATGAAAAAATTGATCCGTGGAACGCTTTGTTTGTCACAGAGCCGAAGCCAATCGGTAAGAGCGAGCGGAGGGCTGTCTCAGGTTACTGCCTGTAGTCTGTTTAGAGGTAATAAAAAACATACATGCACATAGATAAGGTGGTTAATCGATTCGATCGATGTTCTGAGTATTCGGCTTTCACCTGAGCTGTACACTTCTGTTCCTTGCAATTGCAGTTCGAGTGGAATTGATTATCTCTGATTTTTTTCCCTCAAGTTTTTTGAGTGATTTACTTTGATTGGTAATTGGTAAAGCCAGGTGTTTCTGAATATTCATGACATGTTTCTGGGATGGAGTCCATCTCCCAGTTATCGATTTCCTAATCTTTGCATTTCTTTAACATTTCACATTCTATTGTTAAGAGTAGATTGTTTCTTCGGTAGCAATCCGTTATGTTCTATTATGCGATTTCAGATGCTGCCGCTGAGAGTTTGTGGTCATTATACAAGTTAATCTGTGATTCAGTCGGGCTGCACTAAGCTACGTCATTCCACGAGATGGAGGATGATAACGGGCTCGAGCTTAGCTTAGGTCTTTTTTGTGGAGGATCATCAGGAAAAAGTAAGGGCAATAACACCAATCATAAGGCTGAAGGAGGAGATCGAAGCTCTAAAGTGATTGACGACTTCAAGAACTTTCTCCAGTCGAGCTCTCAAAGACAGGAGGAGCCGAGTGCTGGTTCCCAAAGAAGTGATTCAGGTAAATCTCCGCAGAATTTCTTCGGTGACCTCTCCAAAGCTGCTAGCGCTGATGCTAAGGCTTCCACAAAACCATTTTGGGCAGAGGATGAGATGCGGGCAGAAGCAGGAAATAAAAGGAAGTTCTTGTTCTCAGAGATTAGTGATGAGAAGAAGAAGAAGAATGAGAAGGACGACGGGAATGTTGATCTGCATGAGAAAAAGACGAAAACATCGCATATTTCCATTACGACGGATGAAGGGTCCACTGCTGAAAATGAAGACGTAGCAGAATCCGAAGTCGGTGGCACTTCCGAAGCAGCGAAGGAGGTTCTTCGTCCTGCTGCTGATGCAAACGTTGTTGGTCAAAGGAAGAGC
>NW_010966177.1:8696206-8700286 GCF_000463585.1 Tarenaya hassleriana
GAGCGGAAGCTCTGCAGCAGAAGAGTTTACTATCCGTAACCCGAATTACAGTGTTCCTTTCCCAGTGCATCCGCTTAATATCACGAGTTCTTCATACCCTTTACAAGCCAAAGACTCGGGCAACGCAGTGACAAGTGTAGTGCAGCCTGCTAGTTCCGGGAATTTGCCAATTATGTTTGGATACTCGACGGGTCAGCTCCCAATGCTGGATAAAGACGGTGCAGGGATTCTGGTCACTCATACCCAGCCTCCCTACCCGGGCAGAGGCTCATCAACCACAGGTAGGTGTCCTGTTTGCTTAATCCAGTGATCAAACTGTCGGAAAGGCGAAAACCCATGACTGAAATGTCTTTTTTTTCCTCGGCCCGTGAAGCCACCGGGAGAGGCGAAGGAAAACAGCCAGCTGGAGAAGAAGGCTCCTCTACTCTGGCCGAAGAAGCAAAAGGCGGGATGAAAGAAGTATCGGAACGGATGGAAGGAGGAGGAGGAGGAGGTAATAAAACATCATTGTCTTTCGATTTCTCGGCCATAAAACCAGGGATTGCAGCCGATGTGAAGTTTGGAGGTTCAGGGTCACGGCCGAACCTGCCATGGGTCTCGACCACTGGTTCGGGCCCACATGGACGAACCATCTCGGGTGTGACGTACCGTTACAACACGAACCAGATCAAGATTGTCTGCGCCTGCCATGGGTCCCACATGTCGCCGGAAGAGTTTGTAAGGCATGCCAGCGAGGAGTACGTTAATCCGGAATCTTCCATTGGCCTCACCGCTGCTTCTGCCCACAGTTAAACCCCATGGCCGGAAAGTCAGCCGGAAATGTTTTTGGGGGTAAGAATTGGCTGTGTGGGTTTTGTGTGATATGAACTCGCTCGGATCAAAGCTTGAGCTCCCAGGTTAACGGAGATGTATGTTTTGTAATGTCACTAAACGCTTGATCATCATCATATCTTCGCTCTCTGTGTAATATCATTGTGATTGTGTAAGTGATTTCTCTCTTGTTTTCATCGACATATTTTAAATTATTATTTTTATATTATTTTGGTTTTTTTGGGTAATTGAGTTCATGGTATATGAGGATGATGATTTATTTGACAATTTGTAAGATACCCTTTGATTTCAGTTATCCATCCATCTATGCCAATGCCCTTTCTAAGTTTTAGAGATAAGGTTTGATTTTATGGCATACCATTCGTATATTATATATAATATATGGTTATACGATATCGTAGTTGGTTACGTGATTCCATCAAAAACCGGACGTCATTTTGCAAGAAATAGACAAAAACGTGTGCCGTGAGAAGAGGGATAAAAGGATCATGCTTGTGGGCTTAAATTTAGGGATGTTGTGTAACTAAACTTAATTATTATCCTATTATCAATAACATGATTAAAAAATAGTGTTAATTAGTTGGGTTTTATTAAATTTATATCGAATAATTATTCAAATTAATCTTAATCACGCGAATATATACACATATATTCATCTTAACAAATAGGTATTATTGTGTTACGTGATAATATTATATTGCTGTATTGCTATATCTGGAAAGACAACATCACCTAATACCCACATTGTTTTCCGCCATGGAATTAATTCCCTTTCTTCTGCCTCGCTGTTTTTTAATTTCCTTTTCAACAATTATATCTATTTTAGTTTCGGATCTTTGATGTGCTGCCACGTGGATATTATTATTAGCAACTTAAGTTAGCTGTAAACAATAAAGATTAAACTCTATAGGGTGTAGATTAATATATACAAAACCATCCAATTGATTAACCGCAAAACCAATTATTTCATTTTCGGGGTAATGGAACATCACTCATTCGATCATTCAAACGCTGACTTTTTTGTCTTTGACTTTTGTATGTATGTATCTCCCAAGTTTTTTTTTATAACATTGGGAACCTCCGTAATTACCTTCCTTTGCAAACGGAGACAACTGGCCATCACTCGCGCCTAACGGTCCACCGCAGAGCTGACCACCAGACGCGCCTAACGTTCGGGCCGTAGTTGGGCTTAGACGCCTGCAGGTCAAACTCCAAGCCAACGCGCATAAGCCTACAACAAACGTGTAGGAGGTAAATCAGCCCGTTATGACAGGCTGACAGGCGAGCAGATCAGAGAAAGTGAGACGGCGAAGAATCGAACTTCCCACCTCATGGGTACTCCCCATGCTCACAACCAGCTGATCTGGGGGCTATCTCCCAAGTTTCACCTTATGAGAGAGTACAACTATATACCTCAATTTAAATTTGTTCGCATAATTTTTTTTTTGTTAACCTAGTATCAATCTCGGGGTGAGAATCAATTATATGATTTAGAATATATATTCTATCCTCAATTTTTTATCGGTTAAATTATCCAAATTTGGGTGTTGACATAATTTTATTATAATCTCTAGAATAAATAATAAATAAAAAAATGTTGAATGCGTCTAGAGCTCTTTTGTTCGGCCTTGGCTAATTTTAATTTTAGTTATAATTTTAATTTTCTCAGAACGGCATAATATTCGAAATATATATTTTTTAAATTATGTAAAACTAGATATATTCGTAGGCATAACTGAGGAATAAGAATAAAACAGAATATGCATTACATTTATATAATGGAAAAGGAAAATTCAAAGACATATGACCAACTATATAGCTCCGAACTGAGGAAATAATACATGGAAAAGAATGTAATTAAAATATGATTTTCCAAATTAAGACAGAACAGAACAGCCAAAAAGTAAAAATAAAAAAATTAAACAAAAGAGAAAATCATAAGCAATAAAGTCAAAATTATATCGAAAATTCACGAAAAGGGTCCCCATCCCATCCCTAACAAAAGCCCATTTTATGATTTTAGGACCCCCTTAATAACATTTTCCCGAGAAAATCCGATTTTCTCGTCCGATGAATCCAACTCGAGAAATCTTCCTCTTCATCTTCATATCCGTCGTCTCCTCCGGCGATGTCTCTGGTCAGTCTACTCCCTCCGGCGAAGACGATCAGAACAGAACCGGCAATCTAGTCGCCAACTTCGAACCGAGCTTAGCGGTCGTGACTGGAGTTTTGTCGATTATGTTCACTCTCACTTTCGTCCTCCTCGTCTATGCCAAATGTTGCTACAGCGATCTCCGATCAGACGCCGAAGAAGGGCAAAGCCGTGGTGGGATTTTCAACGGGCCGAGCTCGTCGAGGAGATTCTCTGGTTTGGACAAGACAGCCATAGAATCTCTGCCTTTTTTCAGATTCTCCGCTTTGAAGGGATCGAGACAGGGATTGGAGTGTTCTGTTTGTCTGTCTAGATTCGAAGACGTCGAGATTCTTAGGCTTTTGCCCAGATGCAGACACGCTTTCCACATCGGATGTATCGATCAGTGGCTTGAGCAGCACGGTTCGTGCCCTCTCTGCAGAAACAGAATCGCCATTGATGACCCCTCTGTTTTCTCCTACAGCAACAGCCTTAGGTTATTCAACCAGTCTGAGATAAGGGAAGATTCCAGCTTGGAACTTTATATCGAGCGAGAGGAGCAAGAAGGGAAGAGAGAAGATTCCGGGTCGTCGAGATTCAGCATTGGGGGAAGTTTCAGGAAGATTCTGAAGATGGGTGATAAGGAAAAATCGATTTCGGAGAGAGCCGGGAACAGAAAGAACTCGAAGATGATGAGGATGGACAGGTTCAATCACACGATTGTCGTGTCGGATGTCGTGTTCAAAAACCGGTGGAGCAACGTGAGTTCATCGGATCTGATGTTCTTGAACTCGGAGATGGTCAGTTCGATGTCCAGCGACAGATTCTCGTTTCTGGATCGATTGCAGACATCATCTGATGCAAGAAAAGTCCAGGAGCAGGAAGGAATCATACGGATCAAGGAAGAGATGGAGATGAAGAGAATGTTTGAGGACAAGCTGAGCTCGATGAACACAATAATGGCGAACCCTGTGTTTGTGTCGGAAAACAGTGACTCGGATCCGAAAACGAGAACGGTTGAGACAGGGAGAAGATCCGTGTCTGAAATCACTGCTGTTCCAAGACTCAGCGTTCTGCAAGTGACGACGAACGCGGTCGATGACATCAGCAGCGGGTCA
>NW_010966177.1:8700332-8731454 GCF_000463585.1 Tarenaya hassleriana
CCGGCCGAGTCAGCGTCTGCGTCTGCGTCAGAGGAAAGAAGGCGGCGACTGTGGTTGCCGATCGCGAGAAGAACGGCTCGGTGGTTTGCTAACAGAGAAGAAAGAGCCCAAATTAACACAACGCAGCAACATTTGGATGTATAGTTTTTTTTATCTGTCAAGATTTTTTTTTCCATTAATCACTTGAAAAGTTGAAGAAATAAAACGATAGGGTTTAGGTATAATACCATGAATCTATGGAACAACATTCATTTCTCCCATTTGTTGTAATAAAATAAAGGTTTGAAGAGTAATAACTTTTTGTTTTTTGTGGTAATCGTGATGTAAGATGTTTTTCAATAAATGAAGATATGAAAATTGAAGAAAATCATAAAAAGAAAAAGAAAACAAATATGCCAACCTGGTTTCAGAAGCAACCACGTTCTTATATTTATTTTCTACCTTTTTTTGGACAAGCATAATGTATGTATGTATGTATGTATGTATGTATGTATGTATGTATGACATTCTTCTTTTCCTTTTCACATATTCTTCTTTTCCTTTTCACATACTCTATGACAAGTTTATATCACATACGTCTCGCAATTCTTGTTTACTTTCACATCTCTTTTTCAAATAAAGTATGGAATAAAATATTTTCTATTTGAAATTTTGTCTATGCAAAAAGGTCTTCGTCTTCTTCTTTTTTTTTATTATTATTATTATTATTATTAGAGTAAATTATTATTATTTTGGTAATGTTGAGTTTTTTTTTTGGTTATGGACAAACACAAAACCGTCCAGAGTACACAGATTGTGAAACCTAATCTCTGTTTTTAATTTTCTTTTCCTCTTTTTTTTTTTTTTAAAAAAAAAAATTCCGGCTATAATATAAAGTCAGCACTCAATTTTATCCTGATCTGATATATGATGTAAGAATCCGACTCCTCTAATTTTGTCCTGTCTTTTGTGTTAATGTGTTTGCATATAACCCACTAGACCCCCAAATTAGGTGTACAGTTTGTCTCTATATATACATAATACATATATATATATTATTCTTTCCGTTTTCGTTTTGCGATAGCTTTATTTAGATAATGTTTTCAATTCGTTTTATGCAATAATTGAGTACAATATTGTTCGAAATCTAGATCTTTTATTACTATTAAAGCTAACATATCGTACGTTTGAGGATGTCATTTACACAAATTTAGAAGAGTGTGTGTGTATACATACACACGTGGGAAGAGGATACAGAGAGGATGCCGCAATCGGGGATAGGTCAAAGAAGCCAAAATGTGGGTTGGAGAGGGGGAAGTCACATTTGGTTGCTTGTTGGTCCAAAACTTGATAATTGAATATTATAAAAAATTCATATTAGTAACCAAAATGAAGAGAAAATTCCATAAACAAACTCAATAACAAAAAAAAAAAAAACCCCCCAACAGTCTGAAGCAAAAGAACTCTACTATCTCTTGTCTCTCATGTCCATCCATGACTGAGAAAACTGTTCCAAAACCAGGCATCATCAAAAGCATATGTAAGTTATAACCCATCATCCTCTTATCCATTCATTTGCACCCATCACCTCTGAATTCCTTTTAACAAACCTCTGCACCCGCAAATCTACATGCTCTTACCCGAGCTTTCCAGACGACCGGCTTGTAGACACCTCTCTCTAGCCTCTGCTCGAAGCCGGGGTCTCAGGTTTCTGCAAAGAATGCTGCTACTCATTAACATAAAACTCCTGCGTTTATTACTTTAAAAAAAAAAAAAACTGGGTCTGTGCAGCAGCAGCCTAGGTCCTGACCAGTCAGGACTCAGGGAACAAGACCTTCAGATGAGATTTAACAACATATGAACACACTGATGAGATTGGATCACATAACCCCCAAAACAAAACCCAAGAAAAGAGATACAGGACTTGGTGCGAAATTTATACAAGGTGAGTTGTTTATGAAGTAGGAAATAAAGCAAAACCAAAAAAACATACACTTCATTGCCTTGTTTGTCACAAACCAATGCGTTCGAAATTTTGCCTTGAGAGAAACACGTGTGCCTTCTTCTTCTGAGAAATTACACACATCTGCTATCCCTATCACAGCACGTTCCTCCGCATCTCCCCTTTACTGCCTCAGCAGACACTCCTCGACAATATACACAGGTGTTTGGCACATGTTTGTTTGTTCTACCCAACCAAGACTGTCATTATCGATTCTCCGCAACTATATCAGAAATCAGGAATTAGTCAACCAAACACCATCATCGTGTAAAGGCATTGGTTCACATCAATAATAGCACACAATACATCAGAAGACTACCTTCTTTGCATCATCGCTTGCCCGAAGAGATGTTGTGAAATGAAGAGGTCCAGCCTCCAGATATACCGGTTCTATTTCCACTCCCATACCCGGGATTTGAAGATTCAGCACCGGCAGGAAAACCAGGCACTGCTACATTTCTTTTAGAGGTGCCAGCTGGTGAAAACGAAGTGGATGGCATGTTCACCCGCCCTGACATCTGCGAGGGTTTCAACCACATGATGATCAATGACGCTTTTGCGATAATCTATATAATGTTAGATAGCTCATAGATATTCCGTCTTGGCATTGGTTACATGATAATTCGCAAAAGGGTTTTGTAGGAAAATGACAAAGACCTCTCACAGCAATAGGATCACAGAAATGACAAGCCAACACAAGGAAGAAGATTGCACACTTCCACTTATTATTTGGAAGAGGGAATAAGATTACTTACATTCTTGTCCGTGGGCTGGTCATAACCCAGAGTCCTGCCTGTAGCAGGATTAAAATTCAACTGAGGGCCCGGACCAATAGCAGTGGCTGATCTGATGCGTTCAGACACCTCAGGTCCATAAGAAGCATTGGTTCCTCCTGCCAGATGGAAAGCTAGCCTCAGTACGCCACCCATTTTGAGACATTATAATGCAAACAAAACATTTGTGGACAAAATCTGCTTTATTAATATGCACTCCAACAGCTTTTTGAACCTTTCTCTTCCCATTTAATTGAAAAAAAAAAGCAGGGTAAGAAGATCGGGAAAAAAAATACATCAGCTCTCAGACAGACCAGTTTCTCAAATCAAGATGAACATTCTCTGTAAACTTCAGTAACAACCTGACCTTGATGATTGTTGCTTTCCATTGGCATTGCACGAGCATTACTAGACCCAGGAACTGCCTGCTGTTCAAGATTACAATATTCTGTTAAAAAGACAACCCCATAATAGAATATTTGCGTTTTAGCACCAGAAGCTAATGCTGCGGGTGATACACCCCAGCAAATGCAAAAGGCATAGTCATGAAGGAACCTCCTCGTTCAATGAAAATATCTGTCACAAAGATGCATATGAAGATTAAGAACAGGAAATAAAAAGGGTGTCCGATGACTAATTATTCATACCCGAGATTGATTTCTAGTTTTCTGTGCCTGCTGATACTTTATTATGGTCCAATCAAACACATAGTCAAACTCACATCCTGCGTCAAAGTGAGGTAGGTCAGCCATTTCAATTACCAAATACCATGGTGTTAGGGTAACTGTACAAATATTGGAAAGGTGTCCTTTTCCAGGTACCTTCACGTGAAAACAAATCACGGAAAAGACGCTTCAAGAAACCATAGTCAGGACGCTGATCAAATGTCAACGTGTGGCAGTAATGGAAATACGAAGCAAACTCCACAGGGTGATTTTTGCACAGAACCTGCAAGATAGAGGATATTCATTCAAGTGACACATGGAGAAACAACGTTTCTTTTACAATAGAGGAGGACAGACCTCGATAGGAGTTGATATCTTCTTCTCACAAATTTTGTCATACTTCTGTTTTTTGTCAACAGCTTTAAGACCCTGCCACGGAAGACTGTAGAAAAGGAGGGTTAAGAAACAAAAACACACACATGAAACTCATAAATAACCATCAGAAGAGTTGTGGTTAACATGCGGCTACAACAACTGATCCAAAAAAGTATCAATAATTATAGTTTACAAAAGAACAGAGAAAGCAAAATACCCATTGATTCCTTTAAAGTGAAAAATAAAAAATCAACTTACCTTCCTCTTAAAAAATATAGAAGCACATATCCAAGTGATTCTAGATCATCTCTTCGACTTTGCTCTAGAACAAGAGACCAAAATACATATAAGCATAAGATGACACGCAATGCAAACAATAAGAACAACTCTGTGGCATTGCTTACCAATTCCAAGATGAGTATTGCAACTTGCATACCGTGCAGTTCCAGTTAAATTCTTGTTTTCCCTGCGTGAAATACAAACAGCACATTAGTCGTATAACCTGACTTCTAATAATAAAAAGTACAGAGGTGGTTAGCAAAATGAAAACACACAATGGTGCAAACAATATAATGAACCGAGACTGAAATTTTGCGAATACCTGTAAGGGATATGGCGGTTGGTGCTGGCATCTCGATATCTTTTGGCAAGCCCAAAGTCGATCAAGTAAACCTGATTATCAAAACTTAATAAGCATTGTTGGCTGAATCCGTCATACCTATGGTCCAATATGTAGAGTGTTTCTTGAGAAGTTAAAAAGGGAATTTCTTTCCTGCTTGATGGAGAAAGAAATTGCTAAACTTGATACCTGATTTGCTTTACGTCCAAGGCCCATGAGAAAGTTATCAGGTTTTATGTCTCTGTGTAGGTATCCTTTGGAGTGCACGTACTCTATCCTAGTTAGCTGTGAAACAAAGATAAGAAGCCACAATCGCATTAGATTATAAAATTAAAGAGGGATGCTGATCAGCATTGCTCCTCATATCAGTCAAAAGAACTGCATAATAAGTCAACATCATCGTACAACGGGGACAGAGAAGAAAGAAAGAGGAATTTATGAAAATTGGAGGAAAGTTATACACATCGCACCATTTGATCAGCTAACATCAAGACTGTCTTCAGTGAGAACTTCCTCCCACAATACACGAATAGATCTTCGAGACTTGGCCCTAGCAAATCAATCACCAATGCATTTTCTGACCCATCCACTCCAAACCATTTTATCCGCGGAATTCCACCTGCACAACATAAGGGCAAAACCAATAATTAGCTTCTCCATCCTCACAGAGGGTATTGTAATTAGCTGCGATATTTTATCAGTAGAAAAATCTGGAACTGTAATTAGAGGACTGATGATTGGTTGGTAACTCCATCGACGTTTATACCACCGCCCATTTAAAAAAGAAATACAGAATATAATCAGAAACATACTTCCTCCTTCAAGAATTTTGTATAACTTGGCTTCGTAGAGAAGTTGAGGATGCTTTGTTTTACTGTTCTCCTGCAAAACGAAGAAAAATGAACTGATTTTCAGTACATTAATTACAGCTGAAGAACTCAATTAACAGACCGATACCAAGAACGAAACAGCCAAAATAACCACTCAATCGCAGATCCAAAGTAAACCCAATAATGATTCGTTTTATCGTAAACGAATCCAGACTTACGATCTTAACAGCGACGATCTCGAAAGTATCGATGTGGGTAGCTGCGAAACATGAGAAAGAACACGTGAATATGGGATTGAAGGGTAAAAATCAAAAGCAGGCGATGAATAATCGACGGAAACACACACCAAGAAAGATTTCCCCGAAGGATCCGCCGCCGATCTTCCGTCCGAGCTTGTATTTTCCGCCAATGACGCGTTCCATTGGCTCCTCCGGTCACGATCGATTCAGGATCAATCGCATAGAGATAAGGGACCTAGGGTTTTTATCTGACCATATGCTCCACGAGTTTGACGGTTACGATACGAACAGTAGAGACAGGGAGGTTAATACGGTAATTCTGCGGACATAGCAAGGGTAAAAGCGTCATATTGGGCAAATAGATGACGTGGACAGAAGATATTTGCCAGAGTGTCATATGATGATTGTGGGGACCACTACATGATCCAAGCTGGACGATGAAGTTTCGACGGCCAGTAGTTTCACCAACTCGATAGATCTACTGTCACACCTATTTCACATTTAAGATTATTTTACTTTTAATAATATTAAATTTATTTGTCCAATTTTCTATTTATATTAATTAATATCAATTATCAGATGAAAAGATAACAATAACGGAAAAAACAACAAAAATACTAATAGCAGAAGAATTCAAAAAAATAAATTACTGTTGTTTTATGGTTATGGTTAACAACAGATTGTTCTCTATAATTACTATATTTTGTGTTCATTTATATGATCTATAATTATCTAGGGAAAAACTCCTAAAAATTCCTGAACTTGCGAAATACGAAAAAAAAAATTCATGAATTTGCGAGAATGCCAAATAATTTCTGAACTTGCAAAAAGTGTCTCAGTAAATCCTAATCTTATTAAAAAATATCATATTAGTCATTCGGAAAAAATGATTATAATAATATGATTGTATGTCCTACGCAGGTGACATGATACACCAAGTGAGTTTTTTTTGCCACGTAATCAGTACCGGATTTTAGAAAACCGATTTCTTCAGAAAATATTCTAGAGTTTTTTAGACGCATTTCATCGAACACTTAATATACGTTGCTGTTTTCATTCCGCGACTTTGAAATTCTTGTTCTGAATCCATTTGTTTTGTGTTAGATGATCAAGTACGCGATATTGGCTTTGAATGAGAGGTCAGGATCGAGTTAGTACGCAATCACAAAGTACATTGAGGAGAATCACAAGTAATTGCCTGGGAGTTTCAGGAAGCTTCTTCTTATTCAACTAAAGTGTCTCGTTACCTCTGGAAAGCTCGTCAAGGTGAAGAACTCGTTCAAACTATCTCCTGCGTCCGCCACTATGGCAACCGAGATCTTTGATATCGAATACACTTTGGAGATATTGCTTTGTATTTTGAATCCCGACTGTATCACTGCCGGAGAGGATGATATCGTCGACGTATACTAATAGGA
This sequence comes from Tarenaya hassleriana, assembly GCF_000463585.1. NCBI lineage: Eukaryota > Viridiplantae > Streptophyta > Magnoliopsida > Brassicales > Cleomaceae > Tarenaya > Tarenaya hassleriana. The sequence goes on from NW_010966177.1 coordinate 8,707,233, forward strand.
CGATAATGCCGGTTGAGCTTTGGAAGGTAAAGAGGGAATGGTCCGAGTCGCAACGCTTGAAACCTCGAGCAATCAACGCCGAAGATAGCTTGTGATACCAAGATAGTGGCGATTGTTTCAACCCGTATATAGCTTTCTTGAGCTTGCAGACTTGGCCCGGAAGAATTGGACGATTAAGACCCGGTGGAGGGGACATGAAGATGTCTTCCTCGAGATCTCCTTGAAGAAAGACATTCTTTACGTCCATCTGCCACAAAGACCAATTCGAGTTAATAGCCAAAGATAAAAGAACACGGACAGTTGGTAACTTAGCTACGGGTGCGAATGTGTCCGTGTAGTCTTCGCCATATGTTTGGGTGAATCCTTTGGCGACTAAGCGGGCTTTATGTCTCTCGATGGTGCCATCACTGCGGTACTTTATTTTGTATACCCACTTGGAGCCAACCACATGTTTGTCTTTCGGAGGGTAAGTGATTTCCCATGTCCCGTTTCTTTCTAGAGCTGCGATTTCTTCAGCCATCGCCTCTTGCCATATTGTATTATCCTTTGCTTCCTCATAAGAATTTGGTTCAATATCCTGTAAAATGGCACTTAAGAAGCACTGTGATTCAGGAGGAAAATCATGTAAAGAAAAATGAGCATAGGATTGAAGATACGCAGGAGAGCGACGTGGTCTTGTTCCGCGGCGAAGATGTGGTTGTGACGTTGAGGAGTCTGCAACGTTATGCATGGGAGAATCTGATGCCGAAAATTCCCCCTGCCCAAGAAGATCGTCGTCACAAGGTTGGTCTTCGATAGGAGTGGACAAGTCGGGTGCATGCATGGGAAGAAGCTCCTGATGTTGTTCCAGAGCATGCATGGGGATTTCCACCGGAGATGGTCCGTCATTGTGTTGTGTGTCTTCGATCAGAGGAAGACACGGACCTGCGATGTCACTAGAAACAATAGGAGAAGAGGAATCTAATGGAGTTTGAGAGGGAGAAATAACCTGTTGCCCAATGAAGGGCTCATTTTCATGTGAAACCCATGAAGGACAAGTGTCGGTGGAAGAATTAATATGACGTAGAGATGTAAGTAATCTTCGTATAGAGACATCATAGTCATTGCCTTGTTGTGCAAGATTCTCCAATGCTGCCCAATTCTTTTTGTCAAAGTAACCCAAGTCTTCCACGAATCGAACCTCCCGAGATGTATATGTTCTCCGAGTGGGTGGATGATAACACGTGTATCCCTTTTGGTTAGGAGGGTAACCAATGAAGATGCATTTAACACTTCGGTGGTCGAGTTTATCTCTTTGTCCTGCATCAAGATACACAAAACAAACACATCCAAATGTACGAAGATGTTTCATTTGATGGAGGTTGCTCGGACATTACTCTTTCATCGCCAAGTTCCGAAGAATTATTGGAGTTTCTCGGTTCAAACCGCTTGTTATCTTATTAATCGATTGCCCACACAAGTGCTTGCCGATAAGTCGCCGTTCGAGCTCCTCTTTAATCGTAAGGATTCAATTGAACATCTTCGTACATTTGGATGTGTTTGTTTTGTGTATCTTGATGCAGGACAAAGAGATAAACTCGACCACCGAAGTGTTAAATGCATCTTCATTGGTTACCCTCCTAACCAAAAGGGATACACGTGTTATCATCCACCCACTCGGAGAACATATACATCTCGGGAGGTTCGATTCGTGGAAGACTTGGGTTACTTTGACAAAAAGAATTGGGCAGCATTGGAGAATCTTGCACAACAAGGCAATGACTATGATGTCTCTATACGAAGATTACTTACATCTCTACGTCATATTAATTCTTCCACCGACACTTGTCCTTCATGGGTTTCACATGAAAATGAGCCCTTCATTGGGCAACAGGTTCTTTCTCCCTCTCAAACTCCATTAGATTCCTCTTCTCCTATTGTTTCTAGTGACATCGCAGGTCCGTGTCTTCCTCTGATCGAAGACACACAACACAATGACGGACCATCTCCGGTGGAAATCCCCATGCATGCTCTGGAACAACATCAGGAGCTTCTTCCCATGCATGCACCCGACTTGTCCACTCCTATCGAAGACCAACCTTGTTACGACGATCTTCTTGGGCAGGGGGAATTTTCGGCATCAGATTCTCCCATGCATAACGTTGCAGACTCCTCAACGTCACAACCACATCTTCGCCGCGGAACAAGACCACGTCGCTCTCCTGCGTATCTTCAATCCTATGCTCATTTTTCTTTACATGATTTTCCTCCTGAATCACAGTGCTTCTTAAGTGCCATTTTACAGGATATTGAACCAAATTCTTATGAGGAAGCAAAGGATAATACAATATGGCAAGAGGCGATGGCTGAAGAAATCGCAGCTCTAGAAAGAAACGGGACATGGGAAATCACTTACCCTCCGAAAGACAAACATGTGGTTGGCTCCAAGTGGGTATACAAAATAAAGTACCGCAGTGATGGCACCATCGAGAGACATAAAGCCCGCTTAGTCGCCAAAGGATTCACCCAAACATATGGCGAAGACTACACGGACACATTCGCACCCGTAGCTAAGTTACCAACTGTCCGTGTTCTTTTATCTTTGGCTATTAACTCGAATTGGTCTTTGTGGCAGATGGACGTAAAGAATGCCTTTCTTCAAGGAGATCTCGAGGAAAACATCTTCATGTCCCCTCCACCGGGTCTTAATCGTCCAATTCTTCCGGGCCAAGTCTGCAAGCTCAAGAAAGCTATATACGGGTTGAAACAATCGCCACTATCTTGGTATCACAAGCTATCTTCGGCGTTGATTGCTCGAGGCTTCAAGCGTTGCAAGTATCCCGCAGGTATTCTCGAGGACGTTCCTTTGAAAGTCGGGGATTATTATGTCCCTGTTGACTTTGTTGTTTTAGACATGGATGAAGACTCGAAGATACCGATTATTGAAGATGTGGTTGTGACGTTGAGGAGTCTGCAACGTTATGCATGGGAGAATCTGATGCCGAAAATTCCCCCTGCCCAAGAAGATCGTCGTCACAAGGTTGGTCTTCGATAGGAGTGGACAAGTCGGGTGCATGCATGGGAAGAAGCTCCTGATGTTGTTCCAGAGCATGCATGGGGATTTCCACCGGAGATGGTCCGTCATTGTGTTGTGTGTCTTCGATCAGAGGAAGACACGGACCTGCGATGTCACTAGAAACAATAGGAGAAGAGGAATCTAATGGAGTTTGAGAGGGAGAAATAACCTGTTGCCCAATGAAGGGCTCATTTTCATGTGGAACCCATGAAGGACAAGTGTCGGTGGAAGAATTAATACGACGTAGAGATGTAAGTAATCTTCGTATAGAGACATCATAGTCATTGCCTTGTTGTGCAAGATTCTCCAATGCTGCCCAATTCTTTTTGTCAAAGTAACCCAAGTCTTCCACGAATCGAACCTCCCGAGATGTATATGTTCTCCGAGTGGGTGGATGATAACACGTGTATCCCTTTAGGTTAGGAGGGTAACCAATGAAGATGCATTTAACACTTCGGTGGTCGAGTTTATCTCTTTGTCCTGCATCAAGATACACAAAACAAACACATCCAAATGTACGAAGATGTTCAATTGAATCCTTACGATTAAAGAGGAGCTCGAACGGCGACTTATCGGCAAGCACTTGTGTGGGCAATCGGTTAATAAGATAACAAGCGGTTTGAACCGAGAAACTCCAATAATTCTTCGGAACTTGGCGATGAAAGAGTAATGTCCGAGCAACCTCCATCAAATGACGATTCTTGCGTTCCGCGACGCCGTTTTGTTGAGGTGTGTTCGGACATGACTTTTGATGGACAATGCCTTGTTCAAGAAGAAATGTTTTGAAGTTGTTTCTCGTGTACTCGCCACCATTATCTGTACGAAAACACTTTATCTTGCAACCAAATTGGTTAGATATGAGCGCACAAAAGTGTTTGAATGCATCAAAAGCGTCACTTTTTCTTTTTAATAACGTTAACCATGTATGTTTTGTCTTTTCGTCGATAAAGGTTATAAAATATTTGTAATGATCAATAGAAAAACATGGGGCCGTCCAAATATCCGAATGGATTAAATCAAAAGCATTTGCATAAGCAGTTGTAGAAGACGGAAACACAGATCGACAATGTTTGCCTAGGGTACAAGCATCACAAAAACGAACATCGTTCATAGCGTCGGAGACAAGTAAACGAAGAACTTTGTGATGCGGATGCCCTAGCCTAGCATGCCACACATCGGAGGAAAGGGAAACAAAGCAAGAATGAAAACATGCGTGAAAATCTTCAAGATAGAACAGGTTGCCCCGTCTTATTCCATGACCAAAGATGCGATCCGTCTTAGTATCCTGAAATAAAACACGGTTAGTTTCGAATATAACAACACAATTTGTTTCAGTGAGCAATTTTGGAAGAGAAAGAAGATTTGTTTTAAATTGAGGAACGTAAAATGCAGATATTTCTCTACCAAAAAGGTGAATGTAGCCATGTCCCTCGATGGGAACAGAATGGCCATTTGCAACCGAAACGGAACCAAAACTTCGTGTAAGGTTATGAAACCAAGAAGCATCGGAAAACATATGTGAGGTGGCTCCCGAATCAATTACAACAGAAGGGATTAGAGGAGTGTTACCAGAATCCTTGGTGTTTAGGGCCAACAGAAGTTGTTTGAAGCCATGGAGTTCATCATTGCTAAAGGCCACAACATTGTTGGATGCTGTCGGGGTGTGTTCGACTGTCATTGCTGCACCACGTTTGTGTTGTTCTCTGAACCGAGGAGGTTTCAGGTGTGGGTTGAGGACCCAGCAGCGTTCTTTAGAATGACCCGGACGCTTGCAGTGGTCACAAAAGTAGCATTTCTTTTCTCTTGGTGAAGCCGAAGCAGTTGGTAAAGAAGGAGCAGATTGCGTTCTCTGAGCATAATGAGCCATAGGACCCGGACCATTGAAGAGATTCCTACCTCCTTCTTCACGCTTAATCATCATACAGACTTCATCGAAAGATGGTAAGGTGGTTTGACGCAACATATGATAGACAATATCATTGAAAGAAGGATCAAGAGTTAAAAGGAACGAGAACACCTTGTCTTCCTGTGTGCGAGCCAAAGATTCTTTCAGGTCTGTAGTGGGAGGTCGGATCTCATCGAGTTCTGTCCAGAGAGCACAGAATTCACTTTGGATCTTGTTGATGGGCTGGCCATTTTGTTGCAGATGAAAGATCTTCTTCTTGATCTCGAAGATGCGACTTATGTTCGACAAATTGCCGTAAACATTTTTGAGAGCATCCCAAAGAGATTTGGCCGAATCCATTGAGATGAAAGACTGAAGAACATTTTCATCCAACGAGGCTTGGAGAATGACGAGAGCTCTTTGATCCGATTGGTACCATTTCGCCTTTGCTTTTACAGCAGCATCGACTTGAACTTGGGCTGCAGTTTCAGCCTGTGTAACCCCGTCAACAGCCACTTCTTGTGGAGGGATTTCAGCAAGGAAGTCAGCAAGGACATGATCCCAAAGCCCATTGCTACTGAGGACTGCCTTAGCCGCCTTTGACCAGTAAAAATAATTGTCTCCATGAAGAACAATTGGAATATTTTTGGATTGGTTTTCCATTGGAGAAAAGTAACGACGGAAAGATTAAAAAAGGTTGACGAGGGATAAAAATAAGAGACAAATGAAGCAGAGACAAATCAGCAGAAGTGCAGATCGTCTTGCTCTGATACCATGAACAAAACTATAGGATCGAGTGGTGTTTTTGGTTTCTCGGCGTATTACGAGCCGGCAAGATAAGAGTAGGGTTTTTAGAGAAACGATGAGAATAAAAGAAAGAATTCTCTTAATGATAATTAGTATACATACGTAAGCTATACATATATACTATTATACGTCCTTTAGAGAAAAGGAATATGAGTAAATACAAAGATATATAAAAGGAAATGTAATATCTTGTAAGACAAGAAAAGGAAGTTATATGCATGTGCTATCATGGTTTCCTTATTCTCAAACGATCATGCCGTTGTGTTGTCCAAAGAATCCGCAATTCCCGTAATATCGTCAACATAAAGTTCCGGTGATGAAATATGCTCTGACGGAGAAAGATAAGCCAAAGAAGGCGAGAACCATCGCCGGAGTGAAGAGGAAGGCCGTGGTGGAAAAGAAATCTCCGTCAAAGAAGGCGAGAAAAACCGGTGCTGCAACGACGATAACGAAGAACAAAGTTAAAAGCCTGAGCAAATGGAACGTTTTATCTTGCATAGTGTAAGTCATCGTGTATACTAAGTGTTCGATGAAATGCGTCTAAGAGACTCTAGAATATTTTTTGAAGAAACCGGTTTTCTAAAATCCAGTACTGATTACGTAGCAAAAAAACCCTACTTGGCATGTCATATCACCTGCCACATAGGATATAAAATTATATTATTATAATTAGTTTTTTCGAATGACTATTATGACACTTTTTAACAAGATTATGATTTATTGAGACACTTTTTCCAAGTTCATAAATTATTTGGCACTCTCGCAAGTTTATGAAATTTTTTTCTCACACTTTGCAAGTTTAGGAATTTTTAGAGGTTTTTCCCAATTATCTATAATTATGTTGTATAATTTTTTCGAGAAGGGACTGTTTTAATATTTTAAGAATGGGTATACATTGTTAAATTTATATAATTTAATATCTAATATATAATTGCACACCAATCTCTATTGTGATCGAGTTTCTTCTTCAACACCAAAAGGTTTTTTGAAGGTACACTGTTCGAATTCGAATGTGGAGAGGGGATACATTAAAATGCGTTTTAAAGACTGTTTCCGGATCTGAAGATATAGGTGCACCGGATCTTCGGTGAACCGACAAAAAATTAATAAGTATAGAATTGCACACATTATATTACCCTTTATCTTGTATTAATTACACCCGGATTCGGAGAATTGAGTGTCATGTGAGAAATTTTATGCTCAATTAGTAAGATTTTTTTTAGAAAAAAAAAAGAAACATGATAAACCAGATTAGTTTAATATCTATTCTTTTCAGCTTGCAATTAGAGCCCTTAGACCCATTAATATTGCATCCTCTCATTTTGGGCCCAGAGCCTACATTTTCATAACCACAAGCTATAAAAAGCACATTCTTATACGGGCTTACGCGAGGCATATATTGGGCCAAAATTTATTACATTGGGCCGGAAATTAGAGTATTAGGCCTATTTATATTGGAACCTCTCAGTTTGGGCCCAAACTTGCATTTTTATAACCGTAGGGTCAATTATATAGGGCCCATTTATTAAATGGGCTCATGCATTGGCCCAATGTGATAACCAGAGGTCTAATTTAGTTCCATTTCTTATATGGGCCTAAGCGATGGGTGTATTGGGCCAACGTTCATTATAGTAGGCCTGCAGTTAGAGCCTTCAGGCCCGTTTATATTGTATTCTGTGCTTGGGTCAAATCTAGTTACATTTCTTATATGGGCTTAAACGATGCATATCTTGGGCCAATATTCATTATATTGGGCCTGCAATTAGAACCCTTCAGGCCCATTTATATTGCATCGAACCTCGAAACAATTTTTTTAGGATACGACTTCCCAATGGATTGCGGACAATTGAAAAAATGATTGTTGGAATCGCAATAGTCTGCCATCGTAATAAAACGTTAATATTTTAAACGTAATTAAAAGATTACGTTATGATAGCATTTTACAGCATTTTAATTAAATGACCAAAAGACTCCTAATATTAATTAATATATATACATAAATATTATATTATATATATAAAAACTTACATGTGTATATATAACCAGAGTATATAAATAGATATACATACACATATACATATATATATGAATACATACACATACTTATATATATATATACATACATATATACCTACATACAAACAAACATATATACACACATATATATACGCACACACACATATATATACACATATATATATATACACATATACATATATACATATATAAATTATAAAAATACTAAAAATTTTGTTTGGTATTATGTTCGATATTGTTTGGTTTTATCAATAAATATTTTTAAAATAATTTAATATTAAAATTATTTTTAAAATAAATTAAACTGATAATGAAATTATATTTTAAATTTTATAATTAAATATTTATAAATTTAATAATTATTTGATATTAAATAATAATAATAAAATAACTAAAAATAATTTAAAATGGTTAGTATTGTATATAATAAAATATCCTTTTTTATTTAAATCAAAATACAATCGCAATCGTTATCAACCAATCGTTCTAAATCGCAATCAATCGCAATCGCTACCAATAACAGTTTTTCTACCTGTCAATATCAATCGCGTCAAATTGTCAGCAAATGCATTGTAAACGCTCGCAATCGCCATCGCGGCGATTGTGAGTCTACCGATCAACACCTTAATAACTTACAATGCATTATTATAACATACAGGGAAAGGAAGCATATAACCAAAAATATTTGATTTATACCCTTATTAGAAGAGGCTATCAAAGATCAAACACCGTTACCAAACACACAAAAATGGCTTACTAAATACCTATTTATCACACGAAAAGGACATACTAGCTTCTGGAAATGGCAAACTGGTTTCAGCTTCTGCTCTTCTCCACTGATCTTGGAGCTGAGAAAAGAGAAATGGGCATGTGCAAAGATACATCAGAAAGTGAAGACAGACTAAATATTATGATTAAGGATGTTCGATATAATAAGCTGTTCGATAATGGCAGATACAGAGACAGGACATGCTGATTTTGTGATATATAAAGAGCTCCGAGTAAACGTACATAGACCGATAGCCTCTTTGCTCTTCACCATTCTCAGCCTCTTGCAAGAATCTATGAACATTCTGCAGAAGAGAAAAAAGAAAAAGAAAATCAAAATCAATAATCTTGACTGGCCATGCCCTTGTTCATTCTCTTCTTCTTCTTCTTCTTCCATTCCTTATCTATCAGTTGTTCTAAACGGGCATGGAACTTTTTTGAGCTATGGTCGCTTAAACAAGTGTTTCAAATCCTGTATCCATGTATCAAGCTGTGAAAAAACCAGACTTACTGCCATGGGACATCACCGACAAGCATCCAGTCGCCATCTTTATCCTCATATGTAACCACATACTCAGATCCACGCAAGAGATCTGACAAGCGGCTCTCATGGCTGCTGGATCCGCCATTAGAGGAGCCAAACTGACCTGAGAAAACCATTCGCCACTTCAAAGAACTTGCAACACAGCTCAAACCCAGTAACTAGGTAAACAAAAAAAATTACCAATCTTGAAGCAATTGAACATCTTCTCGAGCGCTGAAGAGAGATCAAGGTAGCTTTTAAACGTCTTGAGATCGATTTTCCTCAAGTAAGGAGCACCTTCCATGCTTACCTTCACGTACAAGCAAGATTCTGATTCTGGGTTTTCGCCATTGTTCTTCTGAGATTGAGAAGCCAACGTGTTCTTCCGGAATGACCGAACTGGTGGCCAACCCACAACCTGCGCCCTGCCAAAGCCAAAAGCTTTCCTCCTCCTTATTCCATTCGGCAACCCATGAAACGGAGTCTAATGCATAAAAATCTCCATCACTAACGCAAGAAAAGACAATAAATAAACCAATAAAATCAGTGTCTATGCATATGAGACAAGTTTTCTTGTGTTTTCGTTCCATTTATGGGCACAATTTCTTTTCAGAAGAAACATAAAGAAGCAACTATCAGTCCAATACGAAAAATCTAGTGACTATATATACATCCTTCACAAAATTTATTGAGTTATATCCCTTCTTGTTTGCTTTCTGCGTAATCTGGGTCTTTATCTCAAAAAAGATCATATTTTCAAATTTCTTGACCTCAGTAGCCCCATGAACATGAAGAAATATAGAGCTGGACACAGAAATTGAAATTCCTCGCAGCAGCAACTTTACGTCCACTGAAAAAACTGAAAAGGAAAGAAGAGAAGAGAAGAGAACTTGTCTGTGAAAAAAACCACAAGAGACAGAAACCCGGTTACTTTGAAGCAGGACCCTTCTTCTCCTGAACCGGTGAGTCCGGTTTAGCCAGCTGCGTCGCTTTCCCGTCCCTCGCGGCGGAGCCACCGTGACCCGAACCCGGACCCAGCGGAGCCGCATCAGCACCAGTAGATCCGGAAGAGAATACCCATTTTTCGGTCCCGTTGATTGCGTCGGAGAAGACCCTTTTGGCCCCCGAGATGGAACAGCAGCTCTTGAGCGAAAGGAGTCTGGGGTCGACCCGTTCCGGTGACTCGGATCCGGGTAAACCGAGTTTCAACTCGGTGGCCTTGAGGTTCAGACCGACGCTGTCGTCTCTGGTTTTGGTTTTGTCGGAAGCTTCCATGGTCGGAAGCTCTGAAAAACCTATGTAATCATGCTCTGCTACAGGTTCTGGCATTAAATCCGGCAGCCCTTCTTACGTCGGACGAGGACAACACACAAAAAAAAAACGCTTCGACACTCGCAAGAAAACCAGGAAATTTGTCTGACATGTGAGGTTTTGGTTATGCTAAAAGGGAATTCTTTTGGGTTCTCGCGATTTGCTCTTATAGATAGTCACATACAATGATCTAGCAAAAATCTACGCACTTAAAAAACTTCCATATTTATTTTTAGGGTTAATCGCCGAATACAAAAGTACATCCCCTTTTTTTATATTCGAAACCAATATTTAGTATGTAATTAAAAAATACAAACATTATTTCATATAACTTGAAACTCTCTTTTTGGTGGGAGACGACAAGAATCAAGACGAGTGATATAATTAATTTATAATTACAACGATAATTATTTTATAGCGATGTACTTAAATATAAAATAAGATTCCCATAAACAAAAAAAAAGGGAAACACCCTAAAAATTCCTGAACTTGTAAATTACGAGAAAAAAAATTCCTAAACTTGCGAGCGTGCCAAATAATTTTTGAACTTGTAAAAAGTGTCCCAATAAATCCTAATCTTGTTAAAAAATGTCATATCAGTCCTTCGAAAAAACTGATTATAATAATATGATTTTATATTCTACGTGGCAAGTGATAAGAGACGCCAACTGGGATTTTTGAGCCACGTAATCAGAACCGGGTTTTAGAAAACCGGTTTCTCTAGAATCGGTTTGAAAGAGTAACATCTCGGTTTAGTAAATATGAATAAAAAACCCTAAATTTACCTTTATGAAAATCGAGTCCTGAGAGCAAAGCCCGGTCCTGAGGGAAACACGATCTATCAACTATTCGACAGAAACCCAGATTGCTAAGGGTCAATGTTTTCCCTTTTCTGGAATTTTTCACTGAAATTTCTGGGTATTTGTTTGAAGATTTATGTACGTTCATGAATCGTCGTTACTATTTTTGTTTTTGTGAGATTATTTTAGGGAAAAACGAAAGAGAAATCGAACGATAAGAAATCCGACGTGTTCTGGGTTTTTGTATTTGTGCATTTGTTTGGATTGCAATGAGAATGTTCTGGATTTTTTCTTTGGCGTTCGCAACCTTTTATCACAGTCTAAAAAGCTTATTTTTTACAAATTTAATCGAAATTAGATTCATTTCGTATTTGTTGACGGAATTTTCTCTTCTTTTTCTTTGTTCATAAAAAATGTTCGGCCTCCGGTGACGACGGTTGTTTTGAAGTTGAACTTCCATATGTCATGGGTGCATCGGGAAAATCCAGAAGACCCTCACAAAAGCCAAAGGTTAGAGACAATGCGAAGAAAAGGACAACGAGAAAGATACCGGCGACGGTAAGTAAAACAAAGGCGGTGGCGGAGGCGGGCAACCGAACGATGGCGGAGACAGCGGCAAAAAGGAGGAGGACACGAGCAAGATGGAGTACGTGGCAGCTCAACTTGGATCCGGGTTCGGTTACGGGATGTTACTGTTTCAAACCGATTCTGAAAAAATCGGTTTTCTAAAACCCGATTCTGATTACTGGCTCAAAAATTCCATTTGGCATGACATGTCATGCCACGTAAGATATAAAATTATATTATTATAATCAGTTTTTTCGAAGGACTGATACGACACTTTTTAACAAGATTATGATTTATTGGGACACTTTTTACAAATTCAGGAATTATTTGGCATCCTCGCAAGTTCAGGAATTTTTTTTCTCGCAATTTACAAGTTCAGGAATTTTTAGAGGTTTTGCCCGATAAACAATACTAATAAATGTTATGTTGGAGTTTTTCTTTTTAAATTAAATGAATGAAGATATTTTTATAAGTTACTCTCCAATTTGTTTACAAAACTTACATATATTTATGGCTTTTTTAAAATGTTACAAGTTTTTCAATCCTATAAATAGGAGGATTGTTTTCATGTTTTAGACACAACAAGAACACCAATCAAGAAAAACACAAAAGCTTTCTACAAAAGAAAGAAAATCATCTTTTTTCCTTTGTGATTCAAACCGAGCTTTGAGTTCGACAAGACACCGGAGTTTGAAGTACCACTGTTCCGGTGAGGTACGTCCGTCCTATCCTGGGAGGATATATTCCATTAACCGTAGGTACCGCGCGGGGAATAATTTCCTTAAGGAGACACGGTTCGCCGTGGGTTCGGATCTGGTTTTCCGGTTTTAAAACAAAAATCATATTGATATAATGATGTTGGTTTGAACATAACTTTCTATACCGTTATCGGAATTGCATGTTCTTGATATCGTTTCGTAGATATCAAAATTATCTTTCTAATGGTGTATAACATGGATGATTTGGTCGTATGTTCTGAAAGTTATTAAACTTGGACAGTCTTGGTATGAAATTGAAAGTTAACTATGCATGAATATGAGACATATAAAATAACACATCCAACAATGATTACTATGGGTCTCGTTCTAAAACATTCGGGTACCAACAACAAAAATATACGTAGCACTGACCTGTCTGAGAGAGGACGAGGAAGCAAAGGCAAAGGAGAGCAACGAGTGTTCCAAATGACTTGGCCATTTGATTTTTTTTTTTGGTTCTTTTTTTTTTGTTCCTTTGCTTTAATTGATGAATTACTTGGGATATATATACAGACGGGGAATCATGGATGAAAAATTATATAGTTGATGAGGTTGTAAGCAACTATAATTAAATGTAAATACAATCTTTTAATCATTATAATAAGCATGCATAGTTGCGAACACGATCACGATATATTAAATCGAACGAAGACGAATTTCCACGTTTGAAAATATGCAACCATGATTTTTTATCTTAATTAGTGACACATCGTTCCCCTGTAACTATATTGATTAATACTATACGTTATTGTATTTGGATTATCAGAACTGGTATCCTGCCAAAAGCCATTAACTCTACAGCCATTGTCCTTGTTCCGAAACTTCCAGGGGCAGAAAGACTCAAAGACTTTCGTCCAATATCGTGTTGCAACACGATATACAAGATCATTGCCAAGATTCTAGCTAATCGGCTCAAGCCTCTAGTCAAAGTTGTTACATTGTCCAGCCAATCTGCGTTTGTACAGGGTCGATCGATTGCTGAAAACTGTCTCCTAGCAACAGAGATTGTACGTGGCTACCACAAGCCGAACATCTCTAGTAGAGCGACCTTAAAGATTGATATAGCTAAGGCCTTTGATTCATTGAGATGGGATTATATCCTTCGGGTTCTTAGACTGCTGGGACTACCGGAAAATCTGGTTTCTGCTATCCAAGCTTGCATCACGGGACCATATTTCTCTGTCAGTCTTAATGGAGGACTCCACGGATTCTTTACGGGAACTAGGGGGCTCCGTCAGGGCTGTCCCCTTTCCCCGTATCTCTTCCTCTTGGGTTTGAATATATTGTCCACGTTGCTTCAGAGGTCTGCAAGGGAAGGCTCCATCGGGTTTCATCCAGGTTGTGCACCCTTGGGAATTACTGATCTAGCTTTTGCTGACGACTTATTTATCTTCACTGATGGTAACCGACAGTCTTTCGACTTTGTCTTTCAAGTGCTTAGCTTGTTCAGTTCGCTGTCAGGGCTAAACATAAACAAAGACAAGTCCAGCCTGTATTTTGGCGGCTGCACGCAAGCATATATGGCTGAAATGTGCTCACTATTTCGCATTACATCAGCACATTGCCTTTTCGATACCTTGGCGTTCCACTAAGCTCTCACGAAAACTTTCCATGGGAGACTGCGAGCCCCTTATTGCCAAGATCAAGGGTAGAATGGAATCGTGGGCGGTAAAGAGTCTTTCTTTCGCTGGGAGACTGCAATTACTACGATCTGTCATCTCCGGCATCATCTCCTATTGGTTAGGAGTCTTTGTTCTCCCAAAGAAATGTATAACGCTGATAAACTCTATGTGTTCTACCTTCCTTTGGAAGGGAACATCCACACCAACCAAAGGAGGCCGGGTTTCATGGAAAAAAGTCACCAAGCCGAAACCTCAAGGAGGGCTTGGATTGCGGAATCTACAGGTCTGGAACGACATTGCTGCACTGAAACTCTAGATTGGGACACGTGAATTACAAGTCTTTGAGAAAAATGATCAATTTGGAATTGTTGCCCAAATTTGATTGTAAGCAATCAAAGTGTGAAGTTTGTGTTGAATCTAAGTTTACTAAACATTCTTTCAAATCAGTTAAGAGAAGTAGTGAACCTCTAGACTTAATTCATACAGATATTTGTGACATGAAATCATCACCATCTCGCGGTGGCAAGAAGTTTTTTATAACTTTTATTGATGATAGCACACGATATTGCTATGTTTATTTGCTTAATAGTAAAGATGAAGCTATTATTGCATTTAAACAATACAAAAATGAAGTTGAGACACAACTCAATAAAAGGATCAAAATGATCAGAAGTGATAGAGGCGGTGAATATGTATCTCCGTTTGAAGAAGTATGTTTGGAATTTGGCATTATTCACCAAACTACCGCCCCATACACTCCCCAATCCAATGGAATTGCGGAAAGGAAGAATCGAACATTGAAGGAGATGATGAATGCCTTATTGATAAGTTCCGGTTTACCGGAGAACATGTGGGGCGAAGCTATTTTAACAGCTACTCAAATACTCAACCGAGTTCCCCACAGTAAGACACAATTCATTCCATATGAGAAATGGAAAGGAAAAAAAGCCTAACTTGAATTACTTCAAAGTGTGGGGGTGTCTAGCAAAGGTCCAGGTTCCTCTCCCAAAAAGGGTTAAAATAGGACCGAAAACGATATATTGTGTTTTCATAGGTTATGCTACAAAAAGTAAAGCATACAGATTTTTGGTTCACAAATCTGAAATCCCCGATATTCAGAGGAATACGGTGATTGAGTCAGATAATGCTGAATTTTTTGAAGCGATCTTCCCGTACAAAAGAGAATGTGAATCAATTAATAAAGGAACCAAGCGAAATCGGGAAGTGAATACAGAGGATGCACAAAATGAGATAGAACCTAGACGTAGTACACGTCAAAGGATTTCTACCTCATTTGGTCCAGACTTTCTAACATTTATGTTGGAAAATGAGCCTCAAACATATAAAGAAGCTGTGACTTCTTCTGAAGCTCAATACTGGAAAGAGGCTGTCAATAGTGAAATTGAATCCATACTGAACAACCATACGTGGGAATTGGTTAATCTTCCTCCAGGGAACAAACCGTTAGGTTCCAAATGGATCTTCAAAAGAAAATTGAAAGATGATGGTACTATTGATAAGTACAAGGCGAGACTAGTTGTGAAAGGTTTTCGACAACGAGAAGGTCTTGACTATTTTGATACATATTCGCCAGTCTCGAGAATTACATCCATTCGGGTGTTAATTGCTTTGGCTGCCGTCTATGAATTGCAAATCCATCAAATGGACGTTAAAACCGCCTTCCTAAATGGAGATTTAGAGGAAGAAATCTATATGGAACAACCTGAAGGGTTTGTAGTTCCGGGAAAAGAAGGTAAGGTGTGTCGACTTGTTAAGTCTTTGTATGGACTTAAACAAGCACCAAAGCAATGGCATGCTAAGTTTGACAATATAATGTTGACAAACGGGTTTAAGATTAATGAGAGTGATAAATGTATCTACATTAAGAACACTCCTAATCGAATTGTCATTGTATGTCTATATGTGGATGATATGTTGATAATGAGTAATGACATTTCAACTATAAATGATACAAAGCGTATGTTATCCACAAGATTTGATATGAAAGATTTAGGAGTTGCTGATTTAATTCTTAGAATTAAAATCGTTCAAACTCCTGAAGGTCTTGCGTTATCTCAATCTCATTACATTGAGAAAGTACTTGAGAAGTTTAAATACTTGGACTTCAAAGTCGCAAGAACTTCAATTGATGTGAACCTTGCTCTTGCAAAGAACAAAGGTAACAGTGAGTCTCAATTGGACTATGCAAGAGTTCTAGGAAGCTTGATGTATATCGCAAACTGTATTCGACCAGATATTGCTTGTGCAATAAGTAAACTCAGTCGATATACAAGTAATCCAGATCCTAATCATTGGATGGCAATGAAACGTGTTTTGGGGTATTTAAAACATACTCAAAATTACGTATTACATTACTCCAAATATCCAGCTGTGCTTAAAGGATATTGTGATGCAAATTGGATTACTGGGTCAAGTGAAACAAAATCCACGAGTGGATATGTCTTCACGATTGGAGGAGGAGCTGTGTCGTGGAAATCATCAAAACAGACATGTATCGCTCGATCTACCATGGAAAGTGAATTCATAGCTTTGGATAAAGCTGGTGAAGAAGCTGAATGGCTTAGGAATTTCTTGGAAGATATTCCGTATTGGCCCAAACCATTGACACCTATATGCATACACTGCGATAATCTCGCTGCAATAGGAAGGGCAGGAAGTGTGATGTACAACGGAAAGTCTCGTCACATTAGACGTAGACATAATACCGTTAGACAACTAATCTCAAGTGGTATTATCACTGTTGACTACGTGAAGTCAAAGGATAATGTAGCTGATCCACTTACAAAAGGTCTTTGTAGAGATTTGGTTGAAAAATCATCCAAGGGAATGGGTTTATGGCCAAGGACAAGTTAGTACGGTGGTAACTCTACCTAGCAGACTGGAGATCCCAAGAACTAGGTTCAAAGAGAATACAAAGTCGTAACTAACGGTTCAACATTGTCAAATATAATCCAACTCATTCTCATGATGAGACAATGTTCTATGGAAAAGGGTAAATTATACGGCTTTAAGTTAGAAGACTTAAAAGCTAAGAAATTTTTAATGGTTCCTAAATTTGAAATGATCAAATAGTGTATCTTTAGAGATGACACGCTTAGGAAACCACCTATGTGAAAGTGAAGTGTGGGCCGCTTCAAGGAGAATAATGGTTGGCCAGTTCTCTACGCTTTCATGAAACTAGGCAGGTGTTCATGGCTGAAACGAACACAACAGTGAGAACCAAAGACGGTTAAGAATTAATTGTGTGGTTTAGATTGTCTTGGTATACATAAAAAACCGACGGTTCAAAGATATCACATCTACCGATTGGTGAGTATATCCGATTTAAATCCACTATGGAAAGTTCAAAGGGAAACCTACTTATCCAGATGCGATTAATTCTTCATAGTTGAATCACAAAGGTTGCATGGTTTTAAAAAGTTTTCTAAAATTCTCCATTCATGTGGGGGATTGTTGGAGTTTTTCTTTTTAAATTAAATGAATGGAGATATTTTTATAAGTTACTCTCCAATTTGTTTACAAAACTTACATATATTTATGGCTTTTTTAAAATGTTACAAGTTTTTCAATCCTATAAATAGGAGGATTGTTTTCATGTTTTAGACACAACAAGAACACCAATCAAGAAAAACACAAAAGCTTTATACAAAAGAAAGAAAATCATCTTTTTTCCTTTGTGATTCAAACCGAGCTTTGAGTTCGACAAGGCACCGGAGTTTGAAGTACCACTGTTCCATTGAGGTACGTCCGTCCTATCCTGGGAGGATATATTCCATTAACCGTAGGTATCGCGCGGGGAATAATTTTCTTAAGGAGACACGGTTCGCCGTGGGTTCGGATTTGGTTTTCCGGTTTTAAAACAAAAATCATATTGATATAATGATGTTGGTTTGAACATAACTTTCTATACCGTTATCGGAATTGCATGTTCTTGATATCGTTTCGTAGATATCAAAATTATCTTTCTAATGGTGTATAACATGGATGATTTGGTCGTATGTTCTGAAAGTTATTAAACTTGGACAGTCTTTGTATGAAATTGAAAGTTAACTATGCATGAATATGAGACATATAAAATAACACACCCAACATGTTAAATACACAATGTGTACGTACGCTCGCTACCTTTGTGTAGACATCAACCCCGACAGCCGACAGGTCACACAAAGCGTCCGGCAAACTTTCCGATTCTTCCCCTCTCGTGAAAGGCGCAGGTTACGCTAAAATGCGCTCACTGCTAGTCGGCACGTGGGGGAAAGCTAATCTGCGCCGGATAGCGCCATTAAAACTTGTAATCATCTAGAAATTGACTTGAAAAAATCTATTATTGGACGAAAAGTTTTATAATTATAAAATTTTTTGGATATGTAATTTCAACAGAAAAATATTTTCAATTAAATAGAAGACCGAATACGTTTTACAATAGTATTTCGGTCATTGGAAATGTAAAACTCAACTTTTTATATCAATTTTTTTCTAACATTAGTGGAACATGGTAATGAAACGTTACTAAGAGAGCGTTAGGGACGTTATACATCATACCACCAAGATCTTGGTGAAAGAATATGATTCGTCTAACAAATATAAAAGTGTGTGCATATATATATATATATATATATAAATATATGTGTATGTCTGAATGTCTTTGTAAGTCAGAGAGCGTTTCGGTATTCGGTTCAAACTCGGTTCGGTTCTTTCGATTTTACAAAAAATATGTATCAATCGGTTCATATTTTATATTCGGTTTTGGTTTTGGTTCTGGTTTTTATTTAAAAAAATAGATTTTTTAAGAATTTTTTTTCTGTTTTTCAAATTTTTTAACATTAGTTTCGTTTCGATTCAATTCTAAAATTTTGGTTGTCTAAAAAAATACCGTTCAAAAATTTTGAATGATTAGATTAAAAAATACTGTATTTTTTTATTCGATACAGTTCGGTTCTAAAAAATCAAACGTAGACGTCCACTCCTATTTATGAGTGCACAATAATATAAAAGTAAATTTACTCAAATTTGGATGGTGGGGTGATAATAAAATATATAACGTATATTTTTTTTAGGGTTAAATTTAAGCGTGGGGAGAGGTATTCATTCATATATTTCTAACGATATGAGAGATATAATTGGACTAGAGTTAAATTATAGTAAACTTCTAAATTATCAAAAGAATATATAAAAGTGTGTGTCTATATATATGTATATATATATACGTTGGTATGTCCTTGTGAGTGCACAATAAATAATCCAAAGGGAAAAGAATGCGAGGAGGGTCAGAAACGTCTTCTCAAGGAGACGGAGACCACTAACACTGAGTGGTAACGGCCCACGCATTAGCTCCTTCGTGAGTGGGGGCCCACGTTTTGGGCTTTGTGGCCCACATTCTCTCCATCTGCTGTGTCTAATCATGGAAAGTGTATTCTCCATCTCCCTAAAAAGACGTTTCTGACCCTACTCGCATTCTTTCTCCTTTTGACTATTATTGAGCACTCACAAGGATATACGATCACACACACATATATATTAAAGGTATGATGGACTAATCTTAACAAAAAAAAAAAAAGGGTTTCAAGTTGTAATCAAAAGTTTTATAAATTATATATATATATATATAGATATAGAGGGAACCCAAGAGTCATGCATTACATACATACATACATACATACATAAGATTCCATAATTTTAGTTCTGTAAATATATATACACATTAGGGTTATTGATAAAGCAAGGGTCACCCCCCCTGGATTCTGATTTAACCTCTCTTGTCTCTCCACTACAATTATTAATTACACAGCTCTTGGGATGGGCAAGGGTCATTGATCGTTCCGTACATCTTCTCGTTTGCATGGCTCACATCGTACGTTGTTCAAAAAGGAAATGAACACACACATATATATATATATATATATATATATATTATATTTGCAAGCCTTGTGGGAATATATATAGTTCATCGATCAGATCTGTTCCTAGCATCATAAACTTTTTGTTTTTGTTTTTTATGTATCGTTTGATTCCATGCACAAGTTTTACATTTATGGAAGTTGATTCAGGTATTTTATATTATTTTATTTTAGAGATTTGTTCATTTGCATGAAATATATATATATATATATATATATATACCAGATATAAATTTATAAAGATATAGGAAAAATTTAATCAACTCTACGGTTTTCTATTTGATGTGACAATGGGAAACAAATTCAAATATATTTTTTTTTGGTTAAAGGTAAATTATATAAATGAACAAATGTTTACAAAATTTCAAAAGAGAAAACACCAAAGGTAAGTCCTCATTTTACAACCAAACGATCCACATGCTCTTTTTTCCCCTATTGATTATTAATTAGTCAGTTTGTAGATTTCCTATTCCCACTAATTAGAAATCACTAAAATAAACGGAAATTGGTAATGCTAAGTTTTAATGGTGCTTTTTAAAAAAAAAAAACTAAATTCAAGCCTGAATTGGGGTTACATATATATGTCGAATTATTTTTTAATTAGCGTTTGGGAATGATTTACACTGGTTGATGGTATAAGGGGACCAATGGGCTCTGTGAGGCAAATTCTCTTGAGCACCACCATGTCAACCACATGTCTATCTCCTCCCAAAATACATTTTTAATACACACAAAAAAAAAGTCTATATATGTTAATGTTAGGTATAAGAAAATTTATCAACTTTGTCTCTTATGAGACCCTTACGATGGTCAAGAAATTATAAGATTATATTTTCCAACCAATTCAATTTAAATAATTAGTTTTTATCAACTTTGTCTCTTATGAGACCCTTCCGTCACTCATTCTTTCTCCTCTATTACACTTTCTCTTCGATTACGCTCTCTCTTTTTGAATCTTCTTTCTTCCATATGATTTTTTGGTTAACTAATTATAAAAAATAAGTTAAATCTCTAAAATTTTCATCTATTAAACAAAAATTTCGATAATAGACAAATTTTCTTTCCAAAATATGATATCTATTTTGGGCATTTAGGGTTTACTACGTTTTTATCTTTAAAATTTGATTCATATGATATAAATGAATAAAATAGAATATATATGAGTAACACATCGTATTATATAGACATAAATGAGTTAAATTAACACTACTATGATTCACACAGTCAAACTGATCATATTAATATGTTCAGAGTGCGGAAATGATAATTTCGTAAAACCCGTGATGGTGTGACGAGTTTGACTAGTTTGACGGTGCGACGAGTCAAGCTGGTCAAATGATAGTGTAAATTAAATCTTGAAAGTTCAACGTGATATATAGGCTTATTATGACGTATCTAACGTGTTTTTGTTATTCGTAAATCATATTGAAAAATAATATAATCTACCCTAACCTAATGTGTTACAAAAAGTGTACTAGAACTTTGGGGTTTCTTTTGGGAGAACATGCATTGTAAAAAAAAATAAGGTGTTGAATTTAGAGAGTTGCGATTATTTTTTACTTGTAAAAATTGTTATATGGACTGTTTATTAACATGTTTATAGTGTGATTTTGATAAATTCGTGAAATTCGTGAGGGTACGACGAGTTTGACTAGTTTGAGGGTGCGACGAGTCAAACTGGTCAAATGATAGTGTAAATTAAATTTTAAAGGTTCAACGTGGTATATAAGGCTTATTATGGCGTATCTAACGTGTTTTTGTTATTCATAAATCATATTGAAAAATAATATAATCTACCCTAACCTAATATGTTACAAAAAGTGTACTAGAACTTTGGGGTTTATTTTGGAAGAACATGCATTGTAAAAAAAATAAGGTGTTGAATTTAGAGAGTTGTGTTTATTTTTTACTTGTAAAAATTGTTATATGGACTGTTTATTAACATGTTTATAGTGTGAAAATGATAAATTCGCAAAACTCGTGATGGTGTGACGAGTTTGACTAGTTTGACGGTGCGACGAGTATGATGGTGCGACGACTCAAGCTGGTCAAATGATAGTGTAAATTAAATTTTGAAGGTTCAACGTGGTATATAGGGCTTATTATGGCGTATCTAACGTGTTTTTGTTATTCGTAAATCATATTGGAAAATAATATAATCTACCCTAATCTAATGTGTTACAAAAAATGTACTAGAACTTTGAGGTTTCTTTTGGGAGAACATACATTGTAAAAAAATTAAGGTGTTGAATTTAAAGAGTTGCGATTATTTTTTACTTGTAAAAATTATTATATAGACTGTTTATTAACATGTTTATAGTGTAAAAATGATAAATTCGCGAAATTCGTGAGGGTGCGACGAGTTTGACTAGTTTGACGGTGCGACGAGTATGACGGTGTGATACGTGTGTACCGAGTCTAGAATTTATACCCGATTCACAACTCACCGCAAGGATACGGATCGTCGTAACACGGGGTCGAACACGAGGACCGGTTGCTAAATCCAAATCTAGATCGAAAATAGATCAAAGCAAGTAGAAGTGGAAGTGATGATAAAAATATGTGGAAAGAATGGAGAATAAGAAAATAATGCAATAAAAACGAGTAACCTATCAAACAAGAATGACTACGGGCGTCGGGATCGTATTCGCGTGTATGGGTATATGCTAAGCATGCGAGAATAACGATTATGACTTGTGTTCGGGAATCATCAAGCAACAAAGATAGAGAATTCACCTCTCGGTCTACTAACTCCCTACCTACAGAGTAACTCGTCAATCTCTCGATCTATTCAAGTTAACCCTAGGTGCATAAAGAACGCTATCATCAACCCTAGATCGATTAAACCATATCTCTATGTGAATAATACGATCTATCCTATTGATTTTGATCCGAAACAAACCCATATCTCTATGTGGTTCAGAATCCAAGATAATTGATCAAGGGGTTAGCAAACATCAATCCAATAAAAATGTAAATCAATAGAACCGAATCAAATCAAAACCGAAATCCAAGTTAGGGTTCAAACATACCCAAAACACATACGAATCCCTAACCCATAGTCATGGATCTACTCAAGGTTCATAGAAAACAATAGAAAAAACAGAGAAAAAGAGATAAAAGAGAGGAAAGAAAGTCTCATGCAGATGTGTAGTCTCCACGATCAAATCTTCCTTCTTCTTTCTTCTTCCCGCAATCCCGTGAACTTCTATTCTTCTCTCACCAAAAGCTCTCCAAAAGTGTGTATCTAGGTGTTCTCTAAGGGTCTCTTCTGTTCTAGGACGTGGCTAGGGCTTTTTTATAACCCTAGGGCGGCTCCCAAGAGTCCTATTCCCATTTAGATGCTGAAAATCGCGAATTAGGGTTTCTGGTTGGATCCGGACCGATTCCAGGTGGATCCGGACCGGATCCAGATTCCTGGGGTCGAGTTGTGCGTCCTTGATCCGGACCGGATCCAGTTGGATCCGGCCCTGCGCTGGCAGTTCTCTGGTCTTCACGAATTCGCTCATAACTCTCTGCTCCGGTGTCGGATTTACGCGATTTTGGTGTCTACGCGAAGCTCTTGAAGTGATCTTTCCAATGGTACAAGTCTCGCATGATTTGGACCTCTGTAGAGAAGACCGGTTTGAGTACGATTCTCGGGAAACTAGTATTGGATGGATGTTTTGCTTTTGATCTCTCGCGATGATGCTATTTGATGTTCGTCATTCCCTGTTTTGCAGATTTTATTCCTTCGTTCTTTACTCGAGGACGAGCAAAGGTTTAAGTCTGGGGGGATTTGATAACTCCTATTCTTCTCTATATTTTGATGAGAGTTTGTCTAGGTTTTATAGGATAATCACATGCATTCATAGGCATTCTAGGCGTGTTAGGATACAAAACCCGGTTGTGCTCTAGTTTTGCAGAGTTACAGGTTTCGGAGATGATTGGACTCGAAAAGGAGCTAATTCCGTTAGAATCTCTACAACACACCAAGCCTATTTCCGAACCTATCCTTATCTCAACTTAGCCTATTCGGTCTTAGGTCTACTCTGTACCTGGATTTTTACCTTTTTGTAGAATTTCTTTAATGAACGCTAGCACCTCGGGTTTCTAGGACGTTGAAGTTGAAGGACATCATTTTCTCTCTTTCTTTTCTTTTCTCTTTGTTTTTTTATATATATTTTTTTTT
>NW_010966177.1:8734524-8748357 GCF_000463585.1 Tarenaya hassleriana
AAACCCATATCTCTATGTGGTTCAGAATCCAAGATAATTGATCAAGGGGTTAGCAAACATCAATCCAATAAAAGTGCAAATCAATAGAACCGAATCAAATCAAAACCGAAATCCAAGTTAGGGTTCAAACATACCCAAAACACATACGAATCCCTAACCCATAGTCATGGATCTACTCCTAACGATACACATACACACCTGTAGAAGGAAGACTCGTATCCATCCATCTATACACCGAAGAGAAGGAACTCAAAAACTGGTGAAAGCCGAGGAGGAAAGGGGTAACAACTACTTTTTACCGTTGGAAATTACCCCCACAAGCTAACGCAGGTTTTGTCCACTATTAAAGAATATTAGGGTTGTTAGAATATTAGTTTGTTGAGCTTGTTAGTATTTTTTATTTTGTATTTTATATTTTATTTTTACTATTTGATCTTTCTATATAAATATTTTGTACCCCTTTTACTATGAATGAGAATCAGAAAATTATTCTAAAAAAACTCTTCTTTCTTTCTTATTCAAAATCCTCTTCTTCTTTCTGTTGTTGTAAATTCAATAGAATAATGTTTCTTTAAATTTAAAAAACTAAAATTGTACGCACCGGAATGCCCATTATTGTGTTTTGTGAGCCACAGCTTTGAATCTTACGGGTTTTGAAATTGCATTGGGGGGCTTATGTGGTTAAATTCCGTGCTCTTGTTCACCGGAATCGGCGAAAATGGGAATCGTTTTCCTCCGCGGAGGAAGAGAGCAATATATGTAAAGGTCCATCTTTAACGAGACTTGGGCTTACTATAAAGCCCATTAAGGCCCATCCATACTCGTTTCCATCTCCATGAACGCGGGTTCATCAGAAATACCCTTAAAATACTACTTGTACTTCAGAAGATACAGTCCTCTAGGAAAAAATCTGACTACTTTAAATATACCTCTCTAAATATACAATACTCATTTTACCTTTTTTTAATTAATTAAAAAATCATTTAGTTTTCCAAAATGCAGCTTTTGTTTCCCTCTCCTACAAATTCCGTTCTCTCTCCTCTGAAATTTATTTTCTCTCTCCACCAAAATTTGCTTTCTCTCTCCTCCGATTTTCTCTCTTCTCCATGTAGCCCATGTGACTTATGTATTTGACCGTGTGGTCACAGAGTCACATGGTCACATGGTCACATGGGTCACAATGAGTCATACGGATCACAAATCTATGTTCTTTATACGGGCCATTATCAAAAATACTCTTTTTTTGATATTTCGACTTCAAGGCATACACTTCTCAATCTGTGATTCTGTGATCCATGTGACCAAAAATTTAATTTTGGTCACATTGGTCATAACGTTGAATTTATAATATTTTTAATCAAATTATTAGTAAGATATACAAAGTATGAACATAATGAATAAGTGTAATCATGATGTTTGTAAAATAACTTCTATCAAGTATGAAATACATTTTCCATGAGTACGATATCTTTGCATTAGCACGATGTTTAATAAGACTGATTTTTTTGCACTAGTACCATGTTTAAACCTTGAACAGACAGAAACAGATTTGCACTGTGTGACTCATGTGACTCTCATATGACCCATGTGACCCGAAGACATTTTTGCACTATGTAACCCATGTGACTCGTGACTCAATCACACTAAAAAACACAGTCGAATCTCAGTTTTAACGTTTCAAGATAGTTTATATGGAGTTTTATAATGACAATATGATGTTTACAAGTTAAATTCGTTAATTTAGTTATGAGTTGTTTGAACATTAGTGCAAATTATTTCAAAGTGTTCTTAAAACATTAGTATCACCTATGGAGTACATTTCTATAAGTGATTTGGATTTGAAAATTGAAACAACGATGATTTTAAAATTGTTATTAATATTAAAATCAAAGATTAATCATTGTATATCCATTCATACACAACAATGATTTTAAAATTGTTACTAATATTAAAATCAAAGATGAATCATTATATATCCATTTATAGTGACTAATTCGATAAAGTCGAACATTGTGATCCATGTGTCCTGACGTTGTTTTTTGGGAACATGCGGGACCTACTGATACGTGTGTATCGAGTCTAGAATTTATAACCCGATTCACAACTCACCGTAAGGATACGGATCGTCGTAACACGGGGTCGAACACGAGGACCGGTTGCTAAATCCAAATCTAGATCGAAAATAGATCAAAGCAAGCAAGCAAGTGATGGTGGAAATATGTAGAATCAATGGAAAATAATATAAGAAAGTAAATAAAAACGAGTGACCTATCAAACAAGGATGACTACGGGTGTCGGGATCGTATTCGCGTGTATGGGTATTTACTAAGCATGCGTGAATAACGATTATGACTTGTATTCGGGAATCATCAAGCAACAAAGATAGAGAATTCACCTCTCGGTCTACTAACTCCCTACCTACAGAGTAACTCGTCAATCTCTCGATCTATTCAAGTTAACCCTAGGTGCATAAAGAACGCTATCATCAACCCTAGATCGATTAAGCCATATCTCTATGTGAATAATACGATCTATCCTATTGATTTTGATCCGAAACAAACCCATATCTCTATGTGGTTCAGAATCCAAGATAATTGATCAAGGGGTTAGCAAACATCAATCCAATAAAAGTGCAAATCAATAGAACCGAATCAAATCAAAACCGAAATCCAAGTTAGGGTTCAAACATACCCAAAACACATACGAATCCCTAACCCATAGTCATGGATCTACTCAAGGTTCATGGAAAATAATAGAAAGAACAGAGAAAAAGAGATAAAAGAAGGGATAGAAAAGCTCATGTTGATGTCTAGTCTTCACGATCGAATCCTCCTTCTTCTTCCCGCAATCCCGTGAACTTCTATTCTTCTCTCACCAAAAGCTCTCCAAAAGTGTGTATCTAGGTGTTCTCTAAGGGTCTCCCCTGTACTAGGACGTGGCTAGGGCTTTTTTATAACCCTAGGGTGGCTCCCAAGAGTTCTAATCCCATTCCAATGCTGAAAATCGCGAATTAGGGTTTCTGGTTGGATCCGGACCGATTCCAGGTGGATCCGGACCGGATCCAGATTCCTGGGGTCGAGTTGTGCGTTCCTGATCCGGACCGATTCCCGCCGGAATCGGCCCTGCACCGGCAGTTCTCTGGTCTTCACGAATTCGCTCATAACTCTCTGCTCCGGTGTCGGATTTATGCGATTTTGGTGTCTACGCGAAGCTCTTGAAGTGCTCTTTCCAATGGTATAGGTCTCGCACGATTTGGACCTCTGTAGAGAAAGTTATTGATGTCGCAACATGAGTACCTCATCCGGACTTCTCCTTTAACGCTCCAATTAGCTCCTTTTCGAGTCCAATCATCTCCGAAACCTGTAACTCTGCAAAACTAGAGCACAACCGGGTTTTGTATCCTAACACGCCTAGAATGCCTATGAATGCATGTGATTATCCTATAAAACCTAGACAAACTCTCATCAAAATATAGAGAAGAATAGGAGTTATCACGGTGCGACGAGTCAAGCTGGTCAAATGATAGTGTAAGTTAAATTTTGAAGGTTCAACGTGGTATATAGGCTTATTATGGCGTATCTAACGTGTTTTTGTTATTCGTAAATCATATTGAAAAATAATATAATCTACCCTAACCTAATGTGTTACAAAAAAGTGTACTAGAACTTTGAGGTTTCTTTTGGGAGAACATGCATTGTAAAAAAAATAAGATGTTGAATTTAGATAGTTGCGATTATTTTTTACTTGTAAAAATTGTTATATGGACTGTTTATTAACATGTTTATAGTGTGAAAATGATAAATTCGTGAAACTCGTGAGGGTGCGACGAATTTGACTAGTTTGATGGTGCGGCGAGTCAAACTGGTCAAATGATAGTGTAAATTAAATTTTAAAGGTTCAACTTGGTATATAGGGCTTATTATGGCGTATCTAACGTGTTTTTATTATTCGTAAATCATATTAGAAAATAATATAATCTACCCTAACCTAATGTGTTACAAAAAGTGTACTAGAATATTGGAGTTTTTTTTGGGAGAACATGCATTGTAAAAAAAATAAAGTGCTAAATTTAGAGAGTTGCGAATATTTTTTACTAATGAAAATTGTTACATGGACTGTTTATTCAAGTACGACCAGTGTGTAACTAGTATAACCACTTAACTTTGATTAGTGTAATCGTACACTTTACTGGTATGTGCACTTGACGAATGTGACCAATTTAACTAGATTTATCAGACTAGTCAAGTTGGTCACACCATTCAAGTGCGACTAGTGTGACTAGTATGACTATTTAGCTTTCATATTGACTCATCTTCTGTGAAAAATATTGCTTCTCACTTTCTAACTGAAATCCTAATTTTTTTATCCATATAACTCGAATAATATGATCCATTTGACTTGTTTTGTCTTATTTTATTATTTACCCAGATGCATCCTCCAATATCTTTTCAAAGGGTATTTTTTCTTCTTCTTCTTTTTTTCTCCCTTCCATTCTTATTCCTCCTCCTCCTCCTTCTCCTCCTCCTATTTCTTCTTCTTCTTCTTCTTCCTCAGAACCTTCTTCTTCATCTTCTTCTTCTGCGTTCAGCCTAATCTTTTGGATACTTTATGCAGTTTAGACCAGAGATAATGACATGTTCGGTGATCGAGTATCTAACAGGTATACCGTTCAGAATAAACCACAACTCTTTCATATTTCTTTCAAGCTTTAGTGCGTGATGTAAAAGGACAGACACCGGAACCATCTTTAATGTGTCTTCACATTAAAGATGGAAAATGTGTCGAAACTGTGACTCTTTGTTGAAATATGTTCATCCTTCGTTTGTTAAAGCCTTTTTAAGAGAATGAATGGTTTGTAACGGATAACACTTTGTTGTAATCTTGGGCGCATGATGAATGTCGTTAAAATCATATACAAAAGAAACCTGCAAAAAGAAAGTTAACATTTGTTATCACTTTTGTTTCAATAGTGACCAGATTTAACATACTCGTCAAACTTGTCAAACTCGTCATACCATTCAGGTGCGACGAGTGTGTCTAGTATGACCAAATTAGCATCGTGTACAGTTTGACGAGTGTGACTAGTTTTACCAGTTTGGTCAGACTAGTCTAACTCGTTATACCCTTCAAGTATGACCATTGTGACTAGTACGACCATTTTGTCACATTGTGTCAACTTCAATATGACTCGACTTTGTGAAAAACATGATTTTTCACTTTCTAACCGAAACCCTAATTTTTCTGATCTATAGAACTCCACTAATATGACCTAATATGACTCAATTGAACACTATAATCGTGATCCGAGTTCCATATTACTCGACATTGTGCAAAACAATGTTTCTCATTTTTTTACCGAAATCCTTATTTTCCTGATCCATATAACTACATAAATATGACCCATTTTGCTCGATTTTGTTTTTCTATATTGTTTATCCAAAAAGACAGACATAAAATTCTAAGAAAAACATCTCACTTTCTCGGTGAGTTCAAATACAAACATGGATACCTTCGTAAATAGGAGTCGAAGACGATGAAGGAGATGAAACCATCTGAAGTGATAAGATATTGCAAGAAGAAATCGCAATAAAAATCGCCAAAGAAAAGAGAAATCACACTCTATCCGTTACGGTTACAGAGAAATCGCAGAAATGAAGAGAGAGACGAAGGAAGCTGCTCAATATTTGACTTTTCTGTTTTTTTTTAATTCAAAACCCTACCACGTGTCTTTTTGAATTATATAATTTCATAACTTCTCTAATATTTGTTTTCTTTGTTCTCATCTTGACACGTGTCCTTTTCATTAAGGGTAACAATGTCTTTTTATCATTTGAGAGTTTTTTTTTTGAAACTCTAATTTTGATCTGTGCACGTTTAAAGATATTCTTGTAATATTGCCTATAAAAAACAATTAAATATATTTAAAATAATAAAAAATATTAGAACTATTAAAAAGTTCAAATTTTCTGAGTCCGCTTCAGAAAATATAAAAGGTAAGCTCATTTTGACATCAATATCACTATATGTATATATAAAGCATCTTACAACTTCTAATAAGAGTTGGTTGATGAATATACAAATATATATATATAAAACACCCTTTGAAAAGAAGTTCAATTTATCTTAGCCTCTTCCTAGCTTTATACCATTTATTATCATGATGAGTACACTTACCCAAGCATCTTTTCTATTCCTTAAATTCCATCCAACTCTCTCCTTTGTATAAGTATCACAAAAATATATTGAAAAATATAATTTAACCAAATGATTTTATTCCCCTTTTCTACTAAATTATTTGGTGAAAGTGATATCACTGCAAATACATTAAAGCCCTTCACATAATCCTAATTAGTTGCATTTAATACATAGATTTATCTTTTGACATATAAGTCCAAACATAAGTTGACATGACCTAGTCCGTGCTAAAATAATTTCTACAAAAACTTGTTATTGTAAGCATGCATGACAAAATTTAATTTTATTAAACAAACGTAAAATATCAACTGGCAAAACAATTTTTTTTAACTAAAAAAGATAACCACAAAAGCAAAAATTGCATAGATTCTTCTATTCTGATTCCCCGATGTTTTTTTTTTGATAGCTTTCGTAATCGGTTCTCCTTTCCTCCGTGAAACAATTACTTTTTTGTGGTAAAATAATTAATTATATATATAGAGAGAAAATGATTTGGCACGTGTACGTAAAGGGTGCTCCACCCAGGTTCGAATCGCACCTGACAAATCACATATTATTAAAAAAAGTATTTGGCACGTGCGGGGCCGTGTGGGCCATTGACCCAGATCAGATGTCTCTTAGTTTTGTCTTGTAGTGAAACTTACTGGGCTGAAAAACTCGGCCTGTCAAGGACCAGCAGTTTTTTTTTTTAAATTTTTTTGTCACGTAATGATATCATCATTTGAAAAGAAATTTCTATATAATCCAAATATTACGTGACAATTGATGGTTATGAACAAGTGAGAATTTTTTCCCGGGAAAGAAAATAATTTTTTTTATAAAGGTATTTGATTTGTGATTATTTCTCGATTTTGCATCAAGTAAAATCAGTAATCTATATGGATTAATATATGTTTTTAATATCTTTCTTAAATATTATATCTCTTTTGACTTATTCTTTTTCGCGTTATATATATTGTGATTGGATGTTTCGGAACAAAGTCCAAGCATGCAAAAAAAAATAATTAATGGATAATTTTGTAATGATTATCTTTAATTTCTTATACAATATGTTTTAATCTGAGTATATTCAGTGGCGCTTTAGTCCACGGTCATGATTAGAGAACCTTTTATTTTTATCAAGAACTTTTTGCATTAAAATATTACATTGATTTGTAATTTATTTTTATCAATAATATGACCTGAAGTATTCATTAATTGATAGTGTGTATAATTTATATAGTAAGCATATATTTTACTCACATATATGTATGTACATAAAGGTGATGTAAAGTAATTACAGAAAAAATGGCAAAGAGAGCTTGTCTCGTGTAAGAAGACGAGAAAATAATGAAAACATAATAAAATAAGAAAAGCACGAATTAGGGGTTTTGGGATCTGTGTATTAATTGGCCTTATTTTTTACTAATTGTGCTAATGAGAATGCTTGATGATTATTTTAATTATATATCACCAGTGAGATATGGGTCTACCAATATTACTCTTTCGAATGATATATACGTGCGTGTATATATATATATAATAAATATGTATAATTACCATTAATTCATAATATATTAACAACAATGAATGAGGAAATTAGTTGGTTAGTGATAAATAATGCATTCACTTTTTAAATTTTCGCTTAATCTGTATTATCTGTTTCCATTCAATGTAGTCCAAATAAATAACCGATTTAATGACTAATCACCCAATTAAGGAAAAATTTAATCACCTCTCTTAATTGCGTAAAGGAATTACCCATAAAAAAAAGTATGCAACAGAGTTTAAAGGGGAAAACTATTAAAAAAAGTGTTTAAACTAAGATTGTTTGTCATTAAATTTGTTCTTCTTATAAAAAATGACAATGTTATCGTAAATCAAGATTTTAAGGTCGTCGTACATATGATTTTTTTTTATAAATTGTAATTATAAAAAAAATGCAGATTTTGCTCTTTGAAGTACTCTGAGCTTGTATACATATATGTATATATATATATATATATATATATATATTGTGTTTTCCAAAGAAATTAATAAATCGAGTACATATAGCATACTTGATTAGACAATTAATACATTTCTTGGGTGAGAATAAAAACAAAGTGTTCATTAGATAACTAATTAGAAATATTCATCCCGAACATGGAATTCCTCTCCATGGTTTATTTATTTATTTTTATGTATTATTAATTATCTCCTGAAGTGATTATAGTTCCCATGATGGATGGAGAGGCATGTCTAGTTAGCAATTAATCAATGCGTGAGTTCGTGTACGCATGTTTACGCATACATATACGTACACGAATCTACACTTAGATTTGCGTATGATTTCAACTTATGAATAATTGAATATTCATAATTGAGCGACGGCATCACAACTTTATTGACTAACAAATTATAATATCAAATATTAAAAAAAATAGTAGTAAATAAGTTGCTAGCGTTATGATTAAATATATTATTAGAATACAAAATAGTGTAATTAATTTACCATTTTCTTATCTTAATAATACAATTTGTCGTCGAGAATTTGAGATATTCAACCAAACGTTTTTTGAGATATTGAACCATGGTTGAGAATTTAATTCAACCAAATATTGGTGAGAACGTTCGGGACATTGGCGGTAATTTGACAATCTCAATTAATTGCACCAATATAAAAAACCTAAAAGGACACGAGGCTAGAGACACATTTTGTTCAAATCCAACGTCGTATTCCCGCGGTTCGCGTCTTGAACTCACACAAAAATCCAACAACAAAAACAACATACAACCAAAATAAGGTCACACACATTTCGATTCACAGGATGTTCCCCATAATCCCGTTTCTTGGCCCTCCTCAACGAAAGGGCACGCTTCTGCTTTCAACCTCAATCAGTTTCGCAAAATTTGCGCAGTTCCCGTCGGCGTCAATCTTCCTCGCCTGCAACTTGCAATTTCATCACAGAGTGCACTCTCTTTTTTTCATAAGAAGTTGTGAAAAGCCTTTCTACCATATTACTTTTTACACGTACATACAAAAATAGTATAAATAGATGCTAGGCAGATTTTGTTGTTGTTGAACCTTGGTCCGTAAGTAGCAACATTTTTAGAATATGTGGGGGAGAGAGTGAACTCATCTCTACAAACATGTTATTCAAAGTTGTAAATTTTGTTTTTGTGAAATACAACTCGACAGTTTATATCACATTGTTTCATCGATCCTTAGCAGTGTTATTAAATAGCAGAAATTGCAGATTTCGCACATAAATTACCCTCAGAAAGAAATTCACAACAGAGTTTAAAGAGAAAAAGTTGATTATTAAAAAATATTTAAACTACGATTGTTTGACATGAAATTATTTTTTTCATATAAAAAAATGACAATTTTATAAACCATACAAAAGAATCCTTTCGGTATATACAAAAATGTGTTAAATTCGATCGAGTGATTAATTTTGTGTATTCTAATTTGGACAACTTATGAATGGACATTGTATAAAGAGAAATGGACTTTTGTCATCTTCCGACAACAAAAACCAATACAATAACAAAGAACAGAAGAAAGATCTGAGAAGTAGAGGCCTATGTTTTGTCCTAATCTCATCCACTCACCGAGTTGGCAACGATGGTTTCTGATGAACTAATCATGTTCTGCCACGTGTAATACTCAGGGGAGTGAGAAAACGTTATAACATCATGAACAATCAGTCTGCCGAAAAAACGTCGAGGTGAAGAGTTTCGAATTAAGATTGATTGCTCATGATTCTATGATAAAAAACTATTTGCGAAAAGTATGAGATGACAATCGGGATGTGATGATTAATGCATGGTTGTTGCTTGGGAAATCATAGTTCTTATTGTAATGTAATTTTTTTTCTTATATATATGTATATATATTGGTTATACCTATAGATGTTGAGTTGGTTATTTTAAGATACATGAATGATTAATACAAGAAGCAAACAATATAAACAATGTGAGAGACAAGTAGAAAATTGTTGGATTTTTATTGTTCGAGATAGACAATTACAAAATTTATATTTAGAAAATAGAATTATAAAATATTTTATTTAATTAATATAAATATATAAAATATAAAGATAAAAGCAAAGATATTATTATGATAATATTTTACGATATTCTTCGCACATCTTCAAATTCTCTATAATATTCTACGTATGTCTCGATATATTTTTAAAAATATTAATGTAATCGGAAGTAGCAACCTAATTGTTGGATTGCGTTGCATGTCATGATATTTCAATATATATGCAAATGACACAAATATGTATAAAAGGAATATGAATGGGCTTGTAGTTTTGGCACTGAGTACGGCCCACATATAATAACGTTAGAGAAACCCAAAATTTAAATAAAAATTTTGTGTGATAATTGATGGCCCAAATGGGATCGTTGAAGAAGGACAGCACTTGACCGTTTTGTGTTGGAGAATCATGTATGCATTCCGAGTGACAGAAAACGCAAACGATGTATCCAAACTATTAATTAATGTTTGTATATATTCACCAATCCATGACTTTAAAGATTGGAGCTTTCTGTCTTGTTTCTTTTGGACAAAACCTAATTTTTTGAGTTTTAAAAGTTTATTTTCTTTAATCAAGGAGATAAAATACGGAGAACATGGACCCCAACCAATCTCCTCACGAATTCAAATTTCTATACGTACAAAAGGTTTTGTATATTATAAAGGTTTGATTGTTTTTGAAATTTATTGAGAGGGACGATAAAGTCACTCTCTTTGACTATGCCCCCGGAGTCCCGGACAATCTGAATTCTGACCGTTTCTCTCTCTCTCTCTCTGTCTCTCACAAGCATAGAGAGATTAATATTTATTTTCTTTCGGGTTTGATGAGAAAAATATTTTCAAATTTATAATCTTTTTGTGTTCTGGACACCACGAGACACGACATTGGGTTTTCTCTCTGCAGTCGATACTCAGCTGCAAGCTTCTCTTGGAAGCCATTTTCACTGCACTGTTATAAAGCTCTGTTTCTTCTTCGTCTTCTCTTCTCTGTGTTTCCCTTTGAAGGAGAGAATGAGCGCTTCGAAGTTCATCAAATGTGTTACGGTCGGAGATGGAGCTGTCGGGAAGACGTGTATGCTTATCTGCTACACCAGCAACAAGTTTCCCACTGTGAGTTTCGTCGCGTTCTTTTGGTTCGTTTTGAGTCCTGCTTGTCAGAAATGATCGTTGAATGTCAGATTTTGGTTAGGGTTTTGGGTTTTTTAGTGTATCCAAATGGGTCAATCCGGTTAAAGCTTGCTCTTTTCTGTAATTTAACTGCATTTCGTCATCTTAGGTATCGTGTTTAAGGTTTCTGAGTAGTTCCCCAAAGTGGGGTTTCCACCATTTGAGATGGGTATATCCTCTACAGGTTCTGCTTTCTAGGGTTGAATCTGGTTAAAGCTTGTTCTTTTCTGTAATTTAACTGCATTCTGTCATCTTAGTACCGTATCTAAGGTTTTTTGGGAGTAGTTCCCCGAGTGGGGTTTCCACCATTTGAGATGGGTATATCCTCTACAGGTTCTGCTTTCTAGGGTTCTTCTTTGACTGCTAATTCATTCATGCTTTATGTGTTTGTTCACATTTTCAGGATTATATACCCACTGTTTTCGACAATTTCAGTGCCAATGTGGCTGTGGACGGACAAATCGTGAATCTAGGGCTCTGGGACACTGCAGGTAATTCAATAGCACACTCGATTGGATGACCACTGAGGCAATGGACATTGTTCTTGAAACTTTCTTCCGAGTTTAATAATGAAATAGTCTCTGAGAAAGTTTGGTGTGTTTTCATGGGGGATTGTTCTTGATGGTGGGAAAAGGTCAAGAGGACTATAGCAGGTTGAGGCCGCTGAGTTACAGAGGCGCTGATATCTTTGTCTTGGCATTTTCATTGATCAGCCGGGCGAGTTATGAGAATGTCCTTAAGAAGGTAATGCTGATATCAAATCCCGCTATATCGAATCTTTAGACCAGCGAAATTCTGAAACTTTTTTATGTTGCTTGTTGCTTGCAGTGGATGCCTGAACTCCGTCGGTTTGCACCCAATGTCCCGATTGTTCTTGTTGGCACAAAGCTTGGTGGGTTTTGCATAAAGAGTGTTTTTTAGATTTGTCAAGTCTGTCTAAATTTCAATGGCTAATAAATAGTGATCTGTGATCTGTTAGATCTTCGCGAGGACAGAGGGTACCTGTCAGATCATGCGGGTGTCATAACATCTGCTCAGGTACTTGTGTTTTTCCTCGGTTATACAAAAACGGTTTCCTGGTGAATAGTTTGTTCCGGTCCTGAAGTTTTGGAATTGGACAGGGGGAGGAACTGAGAAAGCAAATCGGGGCAGCCGCATATATCGAATGCAGTTCCAAGACTCAGCAAGTGAGTACCTCTTATAACTCGTAATTACCAGAAAATTACCCGTGTGGCGCATAGGTTTACGATCAAGAACCATGACCAGGCTCATGCTCTAATCCAAAAAGGCAAATTGTGCGAGGAAGGTTTCCATACGTGTCTCAACCGGTTATCTTACCCTCGTTCCTTGTTTCCCGAAAACATTTCTCTTTGACAATGCGAGTATGCATATTGCAGAATGTAAAAGCGGTTTTCGATACAGCGATCAAGGTTGTTCTTCAGCCTCCAAGGAGGAAGGAGGTCACAAGAAAGACAAAACCTAGAAGGTCTGGCTGCTCTTTTGTGTAAGTTCTTTACCTTTTCTCTTATGTTTTTCTCCTTTCTTTAGTTTTGGGAAAGAGATCATGGAAATCTAAAGCGTTGTTGGCCACTTGAAGCTTTCATTAGACTCTCTCTTTCAAGTTTTTTTATACCAAAAACCGGCTAAAACTACCGGTTTTATCATAATTTTTTACATTTAATGAAAGCTTCTGAAGCTCCCATTGTTTATGTTCAAGTAGGAACTTGTAACAATGATCATAATATGGCACACACCATTAACTTCTGAAATCTTGAGAACTTCATTCATACATTCTTTTTTGTTTACATGTGCAGTGGCATTGTATGTGGGGGCTGTGTGGCTTAGGACACAAAATCTCGGACTCTGTTCTGTTCTGTACGGAAAACTGTCCTGTTGTACTTGTTTCCAAAACTTGAGAATGGTCGGATTCGGGTTTAAGAGTTTTCTCGTGTAAAAGGGAACTGATCGTTCTCTTGATATATGGTTAACCCTCTCTTTCCTTTCCTGTTGTTATTGTAAACTGCAATCTGTAATATGCTTTTGAATCTGAAGAAATGTTGTTTTAGGAGTTTGGATTCTCGTGTTCTTAGACCTCTGTCGGACATCGATCTGAATCTTGTTTGGTTAAAAAAATCGTTTCTCAAGTTAGGTGGAAAATGCGATAAAGAAATAATGAGTACTTTTAGGAAAACGAGGAAAGTTTAGGGTCATTTGGAAATTAAAAGAAGCACGTGTACTGATTGTTAATTAATCAAAGTTTTGAACCTTCCCCTGCAAAATCCACCTCCCTAGGGTTTCCTCTCCTTCTCGGACATCTAGATTTCAGGAACGGACTGATCTGGCAAACCCATAGCAGAGAGATGGGGTCGAGAGACAGAGAGCGGGAACAGGCGACGCAGCATCAGCAGCCTCACATCAGCAGCCTCGTCGTGAGGCCGTCGGTCAGCGACGGAGGAGGCGGC